>NC_092278.1:32384600-32562100 GCF_036320965.1 Panulirus ornatus
AGCAGTAGCACAGTACACAGCAGAGAGCCTCTGCTGTGTACATCAGCAGTGCCAGGTATGATATGGTCTGTGTTGTCAGCAGTAGCACAGTACACAGCAGAGAGCCTCTGCTGTGTACATCAGCAGTGCCAGGTATGCTGTGGTCTGTGTTGTCAGCAGTAGCACAGTACACAGCAGAGAGCCTCTGCTGTGTACATCAGCAGTGCCAGGTATGCTGTGGTCTGTGTTGTCAGCAGTAGCATAGCACACAGCAGAGAGCCTCTGCTGTGTACATCAGCAGTGCCAGGTATGCTGTGGTCTGTGTTGTCAGCAGTAGCATAGCACACAGCAGAGAGCCTCTGCTGTGTACATCAACAGTGCCAGGTATGTTGTGGTCTGTGTTGTCAGCAGTAGCACAGTACACAGCAGAGAGCCTCTGCTGTGTACATCAGCAGTGTCAAGCCTGTTAGATCCTCAGGTGTTTTCACAGCAGCAGCGCCAACAAAGTATGCCAAGTCTTCTGGTGTTGACACGAAATGCTATTAACTTCTCTTCGTCACGAATGGATCCGAATGGTCGTAGGACGTAACATATTTTTTTTCTCGTAAGATTCTGACAGAACATAGATCAGAAAATAAAGAAGGTTCTCTCTTCCTACCCCTCTCATCATATCCTCCATCCTGGATCTCTTTATAGACACATAAACATACTTCACCTTGTTCTTTTTTTTTATCATAGTCCATAACACAGTTGATTCTTGTCTCTGGTAGTAAAGAGCAACGTTTGTGGGACCGTCAAGTGACAGACAGCCCTCGATAGACAGAAATGTGGGGTAGGAGGATGGCTAGGTCTCCCTTCCAACGCCCCCCCATCTGGGACGTTATCGTCAACAGCCTGCCACACTAGTGGGACCACGGCCCTCTGCCGTCTGGGATGAGAACATTAGTATCCTACGAAGCATCTCTTGTGGGCAGTATCTTAAACCTTCCTTGCCGCCCCAACCGTTGTTGAAGGAAACGGAGTTTATCATCTCTATTCTTTTTTACCAGTTAGGAATAAAAGTCCGACTGAGGTCAGGGTCTTACATGAAACAGTAAAAAGAGACGAGGAGACAGAAGAGACGTGACTAGAATGGAAAAAGACAATCTAAGAATTTTGGAAGAAATAGAAAACCTGCTTAAAAAGAAAAGAGGATAGGTCTTACCTAATAGGAAGTAAAGAGCGCTAAAGCTGAGCTATGTAGGGAAAGAAACAGAGGTCGCAACCTGCTCACCCTTGAACGGAAAAGGCCACACGTTAATCACAAGGTGCACAGGTGGAGGAGAAGACCAAAGCTGCGGCACTGTACTAATGAGTTTCAAGTACTGAGGTCAGACTGGAAGAGTTGATATGTAGGATAACTTTGGAATCGACTCTACAGACGTGAAAATCCTTTAATCTCCTGGATGTAAGAGCAACACTCCATACAAAAATGATTCAGTCCTTTGTATTAACAGAGAAGCTTTTCAGAAGAGAGGATCTGCTTTCTTCTCGGCATCTAACCAGGACAGTGATTTTATAGTGATATCACTTTCGTTTGTGTTGGGCAATGAGAAAACAGTGCTATCAAAAATGATATGAAAAGTGATAGCTTTAGAAGTGTTGGTGGAGTAGGCGTCCCAAGCAGTGATAGCTGTGGTGGCGCTGGTGGAGCAGGCGTCCCAAGCAGTGATAGCTGTGGTAGGGCAGACGCCCCAAGCAGTGATGACTGTGGTGGCGTCGTTGCAGCGAGGACAGCGCAAGGGAAAAGACAAATGATCGCTGGTATGAAAAAGAACCCACTGGGTAGCCGGCGAAGTCATTTACTGGCGAACGAAAAATATACGAAACGTCGAGCAAAGACTGGAGGGCAGTGGACTTAAGGAGATTAATGGAGAGACAAAAGGGGTATACGGACAGACTGACAAATAGACAGACAAATAGATAAATAATTTGATAAATAAAGAGAATACTTAACATGTTTTATATGGAATCGGGACGAGAAAATCTAAAGCTGCAAAATACGAGTCACATAAGTTACATGCTGTGTCTTGTTGTGAGATGGATGAAATTGTATGTTTGTGGAGTGAATGCCAGCCGGCCACTTGCAGGCGAGGCGGAGACCCAAGGAGTGACATTGAACAGCCACGGAAGCACAGCCGTCATTGTAACCATCCCAAGAACAATGGGGGTAGCACGTACACACACACACACACACACACACACACACACACACACACACACACACACACACACACACATATATATATATATATATATATATATATATATATATATATATATATATATATATATATATATATATATATATATATATATATATATATATATATATATATATATATATATGTAAGTATACATATATTTATATTTATATCTATTTACATATTCACAATACATAATCGCTGTTTCCCGCGTCAGGTAACAGACGAAGAATGGCCCGTCTACTCATGTACACATATATGTACATAACGCCCACATACGCACATATACATGAATATACATTTCAATATATACATACATATACATACACATACGCAGGCATTACATATTCATGCTTGCATTCATCCATTCCTGTCACTACCCCGCCCCACACGAAAACAGTGGCGCTGTCCCCTGCTTCAGCGAGGTAGCGCCAGGAATACAGACAACAAAGGCCACATTCGTTCACACTCAGTCTCCAGCTGTCATGTATAATGCACCGAAACCACAGCTCCCTTTCCACATCTAGGCCCCACAGATCTTTCCAATGTTTACTCCAGACGCTTCACATGCCCTGGTAACTTATCTTAGATATATAACCCCTTCTTCACATGCCCTGGTAACTTATCTTAGATATATAACCCCTTCTTCACATGCCCTGGTAACTTATCTTAGATATATAACCCCTTCTTCACATGCCCTGGTAACTTATTTCAAACATATCCCCCCTCCACCCGCTGTTTTCAAAAGCCAGTCAGTGGCTAACACAGCCACCAGTCCACAGCAAGACTTTGTTATATCACAGGTAAGTCCAGCCTCGGTTATCACCCTCAACACGGCTGCCACTTCCCTCCCCATCATCCAACACCCTCCAGCGTTCTCTTGTTACAGCCCTTACCCCACCTCACACCTCACCCATAGCCTCACACACCACACTCCAGTGCCTTACACGTCATCCTCATAGCCTCACACACCACCCTCATCACTATTACCATGACACTCTCCCTCCTCGTCTCACCAGACCAGGTCCATTAGTCAGTGCTTTGACAGGTTATGACTTTTCTCTCTTTCTTTTTTGAACCCTGAAAGTAATTCTTTTTTAAACTTCAATCCCCGGGACGTAAATGTCAAAGGGCAGTTTTATGGAAATGCATTAGAATTCAATTTTTGTTAACCTAATTGGAGTAATGGTTGCACCTTGTTCCTGCTGCCCAAATGGTCAAAGAATGCGAAGCTATTAACAATGAAGCAGAATAAGTTCTTAAAGAGTGTACTTGGGAGAGGGAACGCTAAACCGCGTTTACATATTAGCGTTACATGTAGCCAGTGTCATATGTACGTTCAATGTGATGTGTAGTAATACACGTATGAGGATAATGGCTCAAGGTTCTGTAAACTCTCCCGTTCCTCATTGTCTCCTCCTTGGTCTCTCACTGCCTCGTCCTTGGTCGCTCACTACTTCGTCCTTAGTCTCTCACTGCCTCGTCCTTGGTCGCTCACTACCTCGTCCCTGGTCTCTCACTGCCTCGTCCTTGGTCGCTCACTACCTCGTCTTGGTCTCTCACTGCCTCGTCCTTGGTCTCTCACTGCCTCGTCCTTGGTCGCTCGCTACCTCGTCCATGGTCGCTCACTACCTCGTCCTTGGTTGCTCACTGCCTCGTCCTTGGTCGCTCGCTACCTCGTCCTTGGTGGCTCACTACTCCCTCCCTGGCCCTCTAATACTTCTTCCTTGGTCTTGTACGTCCTCCTCCTCCTCCTCCTCCTCTTCCTCCTATTCCTCCTCCAATTACTCCTTCTCATCTCCCGGCCCTTCACCACGTCCTCCTTGACCCGCTCTTGCCACTTCTACGGTCCATGATTCCTTCCTCTTTACCCCGCTGCTGCTTAGCCCTCCGTCCCTCATGCCATTATCTATCCCACAAATGTTTTCTTCCTGGTCTAACACTGCGTCTTAATTGGTCCATCATTGATCCCTCACTACCTGTTGACTCTTTCCTGACTCCCTCCTTCTTAGTCCCTCACATCTATCTCCCGAAATTCTCTCATCCCCTTATGACCGCCTCTCCCTGGCCTCTGACTGGCTCCTCCCTGGCCTCTGACTGGCTCCTCCCTGGCCCCTGACTGTCTCCTCCCTGGCCCCTGACTGTCTCCTCCCTGGCTTCTGACTGTCTCCTCCCTGGCCCCTGGCTGTCTACTCCCTGGTCACTGACTGTCTCCTCCCTGGCCCCCGACTGTCTCCTCCCTGGCCTCTGGCTGTCTCCTCCTTGGTCTCCGGCTGTTTCCTCCCTGGTCCCTCGACTGTCTCCTCCCTGGCCTCTGACTGTCTCCTCCCTGGCCCCTGACTGTCTCCTCCCTGGCCCCTGACTGTCTCCTCCCTGGCCTCTGACTGTCTCCTCCCTGGCCTCTGGCTGTCTCCTCCCTAGTCTCTGACTGTCTCCTCCCTGGCCTCTGGCTGTCTCCTCCCTAGTCTCTGACTGTCTCCTCCCTGGTTTTTCACCCCCTTTTTCCCTGACGGCCTCCACCCTGGTCCCTTAGTAACCTCCCTTCCCTCACTGATCCCCGACAGCTGACTCTCTAATCCCTTAACCATCTGCTTCGTGATCTCTCATTGTTGATCATTCACTAGATTAATTGTTCAATCATTCTTCGTTTGAATTCCATTAACTTCTCCTCTGGCCTTTAAATGTCACTTTTGAATGATCTTGAGCCTTCTGATGTACGTGGCTGTGTGTCAGTCTCTGTGTGTGACTGGTCCCGAGGCTTGTGTTATAACACCAGTGACGGTGTTATGCCCCAGTATTTCAGAATATAGAACGTAACACCAGTAAGGTGTTATACCTCGGTATTCAGGAGTTTAGAACATAACACAAGTGAAGTTGTTATACCACTGTGTATCCCCCAGATCATAGAACATTAGACAATATTCTCCCTATCCAGTTATAACAGAACACTGATATAAATCTGTGTCATCCATTACATATAATCTTCTTTATACTCTGCAATAATCCATAATAATCAAAGTGATAGAATTTCCCTCGTCACTTTTCTCTCTCGACTAACAATCGCCCTCATCAATTTCAGTTTCTTCAGCCGGGCCGAGAAAACTGCGGAAACTCATTTAAAAACTTTGGGGAAGGGAATCCCTTCCGACCTAAAGTTTGGCATGAAGAAAGTTCACATGGTCACAGAGGAAAGTATATTTCCCATTCTTTCCCCTCCTCTCTCTCTCTCTCTCTCTCTCTCTCTCTCTCTCTCTCTCTCTCTCTCTCTCTCTCTCTCTCTCTCTCTCTCTCTCTCTCTCTCTCTTGAGGGGGCTAAGGCTGCTGCTGGCTGAAGAAGGTAAGGGTGTTACTAAGACGGGCAGTATGTGAGACTGTCGTATGATAGACAGACGTGGGGCATGTTAGGTGAGACAGATGAAATATCAAATGGCCAGATGATATAGACGGGTTTTTTTTGAGACTTAGATGATGAGGTTATTATAACGGTCAATCCTCGAGTGGCTGCTGATCACACAGAAATCATGGGAAGCAGCGGTCAAATGGGAGTCCCGGGAACCATCCAAGTCTCTGGTGACAGGGACACATGCAGCCAGCTCGCTAGAGCGAGGGACTGAGTGAGTCCTACACGTAGAGTAGGGAGAGGGTGGCAACATCAAGGTAATCAGAGAAGGAGAGATGATACATAGTCTATCAATGAGAAAAGGTGGCTTTTGTGTCTACTTTGCCTGACGAAGAGGTGGAGAAAGAGAGCCAACACTTGATATACGAGTAGTGCTCCTAATTTCAGCTTGAGTCCATTCCTTATATATAATATATTAGTAAAGAGCCCTATTTACCTCATGTCGCAGACTCTCCCAGAGATGAACATCTGCTCACAGCAGAAGGACAATGCTATACAACTCTCCCAAGCTTTTGAAAAGCCGATTTTGTGATGGTGATCATAAGATTCATCAGGGTCGAGTGGAGGAGGATGTGTTTATACTCACCATGATCATGTCATTGCAGAGATGGACGACTCGGGGTGTTTTGAAACGTAACTAAGGGAAGCGAGTGGCATAGGATCAGTTATAAGCCGAGGCTGAGTTTTAGGACTGTTGAATTCAACGAAGTTTTTGTTACCCCATTACGAGACGTTGGACAGATCCGAAACAAGAAAGGGAGGTTTACAGTTCCAAGAAGAGAAAGGGTATTAGATCGAGGCGAGGTGGGAGAAGTGAGAAAGAAGTCTATAGAGTGGGACCTCGCCAGCGGTAGAGTGGATGAGGAAGGAAGGAAATGTTGAAGGAAGAATGCCATTTTACGGGGGGATTAGGAGAGAGAGAGAGAGAGAGAGAGAGAGAGAGAGAGAGAGAGAGAGAGAGAGAGAGAGAGAGAGAGAGAGAGAGAGAGAGAGAGAGAGAGAGAGAGAGAGGAGAGTGTGCGGCATGGACTGAGCCGTGAAGCGTATGTCATTGATGATAGGATGAGAAGATGATGCTGCTCTGTCAACGACCAGAGAGGAAGTGAACACAGTAGCGACAAGAAGGAAACCAGAGACGCTAAAGGGAAGCAAGTCTGCGATGCAGTAAGGTATGCCACACATTTGGGGACAAGGAGGAGCCACGATGATATATTGAACACGACCTCCTAAGGCAAGAGGACCAGAGATGAACTATGAAGCAATGGTCATCGGCAGACCTTGAGGCTCGAGAGCCATATGGGTGATCAGAAAAAAAAAAAGAGGGGGGCAAGCACTGGGATTATAAGCATTTGAGAAACTTAAGAACTGAGGAGAGTTTCCGTGACTTTGGGTGATTGTGGAAGTGGGAACAATGGGGCGATGATTGAGGGGGGGGACAGGAACGGACGTCTTTGTAAAAGGATGGGCTACGACCAGGGAACGCCTCCGAGGGGAAAGGGGACACACGGGTTTTGTGGTCAGAGAGGAAATAGCCGAGCAAGGATTGGAAAGGCCTCAGACTATCCACCTGTTAGGAATTACATTGCATAAGACTGTTTCGTAGGACATTAAACTGTCAGCTGACGGAGCGAGTGTAATGCTAAACTGTCTAGTGACAGAGCGGATGTAATACTAAACTGTCCAGTGACAGAGCGGATGTAATACTAAACTGTCTAGTGACTGAGTGGATGTAATACTAAACTGTCCTAGTGACAGAGCGGATGTAATACTAAACTGTCTAGTGACAGAGTGGATGTAATACTAAACTGTCTAGTGACAGAGTGGATGTAATACTAAACTGTCTAGTGACTGAGTGGATGTAGTACTAAACTGTCTAGTGACAGAGTGGATGTAATACTAAACTGTCTAGTGACAGAGTGGATGTAATACTAAACTGTCTAGTGACAGAGTGGATGTAATACTAAACTGTCTAGTGACAGAGTGGATGTAATACTAAACTGTCCAGTGAACGAGTGGATATAATACTAAACTGTCTAATGACAGAGTGGATGTAGTACTAAACTGTCTAGTGACTGAGTGGATGTAATACTAAACTGTCTAGTGACAGAGTGGATGTAGTACTAAACTGTCTAGTGACAGAGTGGATGTAATACTAAACTGTCTAGTGACAGAGCGGATATAATACTAAACTGTCTTGTGACAGAGTGGGTGTAATACTAAACTGTCTAATGACAGAGTGGGTGTAATACTAAACTGTCTAGTGACAGAGTGGATGTAATACTAAACTGTCTAGTGACAGAGTGGATGTAATACTAAACTGTCTTGTGACAGAGTGGGTGTAATACTAAACTGTCTAGTGACAGAGTGGGTGTAATACTAGACTGTCTAGTGACAGAGTGGATGTAATACTAAACTGTCTAGTGACAGAGGTGGGTTATAATTCATCCAACGATGGAGGTCGCCTCTCGCATCTCATTACACAGTAGGATACCAAGGCAGGGGAAGTGAGTGACTCACATCGGTGCAATAGAACTGCTTACTGAAGCACTAAACTTTACGACTGCGTCACGCATGACACGTACGCACGACACATCGTCACCCAGCTCGTACTATAGCGTCGTTACTGTCACACATACTAGCCTTACGACCCATAACGTCAAGATTTACGACCCTAGTTTCAGGCCCGACATTGCCAACCGATTTGTTGTGCGCGCGATCAGGCCCGAAGAGCGTAACTTATAACATCTCTTTTGTCCCTGTGTCTTAGTTTCCTTGAGGGACGATTGTATTGTCTTCGAGAATGCCGTACATTATCTTCCTCTGACCAGCTGTTGAACTCTGATACAAAGGTATATGATCGGTTCCCTGTGTGGGGGTCACTGCTCCTCACATCCTGGGAGATTCTTGCCTCTCCGTCAATAGATAGACAGAGTAGATTCCAAACCGGGTAGTCTAACGTATCTACTCTCCCCCAGCTTGGGCCTCGAAGCTTGACTTATTCTCCCCGACGTATCAGTGTTGATTCACTTTCCCTATTCTACAGATATTACTTCGCTTTTCTGCTCCCGAGACCTGGCTGATGGTGTGATCCCACCGTTAGCTGTACGTCCACTGCGTCACGTGATGACTGTGAGACTGTGGGCGTCACGTCATGATTGTGGGGCTGTGGGCGTCAAGTGATGACTGTGGGGCTGTGGGCGACACATGATGACTGTGGGGCTGTGGGCGACACATGATGACTGTGGGGCTGTGGGCGACTCAAGTAAGGGCTGTGGTCATGTCTGTCTCTCACTGCAATCGCAAAGATTTGTCTTCCCCCAGCGACAGAGATATGTAACTCATTGGGCATATATACATACCACTACCTCTTAAAAATGTTGAAATACGTCCTTACTTTCCACTTTATTGTCCCTTTATATAACTAATTCAATATATCACTTAAGGCCTAAATATTACTGTGGAGCTTATTCCGTTGATGGAGCCTCCAACAGAAAATAGAAAAACAGTAGCTTGAAACAGAGCAGAGTTACAACTGCTGAATGATGACGAAAACTGAAACCTATCGTCCATTCGTACCATCCTGCTGTGTGTTCGTGTCGTCCATTCGTACCATCCTGCTGTGTGTTCGTGTCGTCCATTCGTACCATCCTGCTGTGTGTTCGTGTCGTCCATTCGTACCATCCTCCTGTATGTTCGCGTCTTATGAGTAAATGAAATGACGACCTTTTGATGGCCTTCTTCTCCTCTTCCTCCTCCTCCTCCGTCATCGTCTGGCCCGCCTCCTTCCTCCCCTCACTCTGCGTCCTGAGCGGACCAGGGGAGGCCATTAATATGGTCATTATTATTCAGTAGTAGCGAAATTAAGTGGGACTCAGCCAGCGCCAGCTAACGTGCACCACCGTCCACGATGACGTCCACTTGGCGCTCTTGACTCGTTCATCATGTGGAGTGTGGCACATCCGCTCCACTCTCTCTCTCCCTGGAGTTAGATGGTTAAGGGATACCTAACTGATGAACCCAGAGTTAGAAGTTGGTTAAGGGATACTAACTATTGTACCGGGAGTTAGATGGTTAAGGGATACCTAACTGATGAACCCAGAGTTAGAAGTTGGTTAAGGGATACCTAACTATTGTACCGGGAGTTAGATGGTTAAGGGATACCTAACTAATGTACCCAGAGTTAGAAGTTGGTTAAGGGATACCTAACTGATGAACCCAGAGTTAGAAGTTGGTTAAGGGATACTAACTATTGTACCGGGAGTTAGATGGTTAAGGGATACCTAACTGATGAACCCAGAGTTAGAAGTTGGTTAAGGGATACCTAACTGATGAACCCAGAGTTAGAAGTTGGTTAAGGGATACCTAACTGATGAACCCAGAGTTAGAAGTTGGTTAAGGGATACCTAACTATTGTACCGGGAGTTAGATGGTTAAGGGATACCTAACTGATGAACCCAGAGTTAGAAGTTGGTTAAGGGATACCTAACTGATGAACCCAGAGTTAGAAGTTGGTTAAGGGATACCTAACTATTGTACCGGGAGTTAGATGGTTAAGGGTTACCTAATTAATGTACCCAGAGTTAGAAGTTGGTTAAGGGATACCTAACTGATGAACCCAGAGTTAGAAGTTGGTTAAGGGATACCTAACTATTGTACCGGGAGTTAGATGGTTAAGGGATACCTAACTAATGTACCCAGAGTTAGAAGTTGGTTAAGGGATACCTAACTATTGTACCGGGAGTTAGATGGTTAAGGGATACCTAACTAATGTACCCAGAGTTAGAAGTTGGTTAAGGGATACCTAACTAATGTACCCAGAGTTAGAAGTTGGTTAAGGGATACCTAACTAATGTACCCAGAGTTAGAAGTTGGTTAAGGGATACCTAACTATTGTACCGGGAGTTAGATGGTTAAGGGTTACCTAATTAATGTACCCAGAGTTAGAAGTTGGTTAAGGGATACCTAACTATTGTACCGGGAGTTAGATGGTTAAGGGATACCTAACTGATGAACCCAGAGTTAGAAGTTGGGTAAGTGATACCAAATTGATGAACCCAGAGTTAGAAGTTGGTTAAGGGATACCTAACTGATGAACCCAGAGTTAGAAGTTGGTTAAGGGATACCTAACTGATGAACCCAGAGTTAGAAGTTGGTTAAGGGATACCTAACTAATGTACCCAGAGTTAGAAGTTGGTTAAGGGATACCTAACTAATGTACCCAGAGTTAGAAGTTGGTTAAGGGATACCTAACTATTGTACCGGGAGTTAGATGGTTAAGGGATACCTAACTATTGTACCGGGAGTTAGATGGTTAAGGGATACCTAACTAATGTACCCAGAGTTAGAAGTTGGTTAAGGGATACCTAACTATTGTACCGGGAGTTAGATGGTTAAGGGATACCTAACTATTGTACCGGGAGTTAGATGGTTAAGGGATACCTAACTGATGAACCCAGAGTTAGAAGTTGGTTAAGGGATACCTAACTATTGTACCGGGAGTTAGATGGTTAAGGGATACCTAACTGATGAACCCAGAGTTAGAAGTTGGTTAAGGGATACCTAACTGATGAACCCAGAGTTAGAAGTTGGTTAAGGGATACCTAACTAATGTACCCAGAGTTAGAAGTTGGTTAAGGGATACCTAACTATTGTACCGGGAGTTAGATGGTTAAGGGATACCTAACTATTGTACCGGGAGTTAGATGGTTAAGGGATACCTAACTATTGTACCGGGAGTTAGATGGTTAAGGGATACCTAACTGATGAACCCAGAGTTAGAAGTTGGTTAAGGGATACCTAACTGATGAACCCAGAGTTAGAAGTTGGTTAAGGGATACCTAACTATTGTACCGGGAGTTAGATGGTTAAGGGATACCTAACTATTGTACCGGGAGTTAGATGGTTAAGGGATACCTAACTATTGTACCGGGAGTTAGATGGTTAAGGGATACCTAACTGATGAACCCAGAGTTAGAAGTTGGTTAAGGGATACCTAACTATTGTACCGGGAGTTAGATGGTTAAGGGATACCTAACTATTGTACCGGGAGTTAGATGGTTAAGGGATACCTAACTATTGTACCGGGAGTTAGATGGTTAAGGGTTACCTAATTAATGTACCCAGAGTTAGAAGTTGGTTAAGGGATACCTAACTATTGTACCGGGAGTTAGATGGTTAAGGGATACCTAACTATTGTACCGGGAGTTAGATGGTTAAGGGATACCTAACTATTGTACCGGGAGTTAGATGGTTAAGGGATACCTAACTAATGTACCCAGAGTTAGAAGTTGGTTAAGGGATACCTAACTATTGTACCGGGAGTTAGATGGTTAAGGGATACCTAACTATTGTACCGGGAGTTAGATGGTTAAGGGATACCTAACTATTGTACCGGGAGTTAGATGGTTAAGGGATACCTAACTATTGTACCGGGAGTTAGATGGTTAAGGGATACCTAACTATTGTACCGGGAGTTAGATGGTTAAGGGTTACCTAATTAATGTACCCAGAGTTAGAAGTTGGTTAAGGGATACCTAACTATTGTACCGGGAGTTAGATGGTTAAGGGATACCTAACTAATGTACCCAGAGTTAGAAGTTGGTTAAGGGATACCTAACTATTGTACCGGGAGTTAGATGGTTAAGGGATACCTAACTAATGTACCCAGAGTTAGAAGTTGGTTAAGGGATACCTAACTAATGTACCCAGAGTTAGAAGTTGGTTAAGGGATACCTAACTGATGAACCCAGAGTTAGAAGTTGGTTAAGGGATACCTAACTATTGTACCGGGAGTTAGATGGTTAAGGGATACCTAACTAATGTACCCAGAGTTAGAAGTTGGTTAAGGGATACCTAACTAATGTACCCAGAGTTAGAAGTTGGTTAAGGGATACCTAACTAATGTACCCAGAGTTAGAAGTTGGTTAAGGGATACCTAACTGATGAACCCAGAGTTAGAAGTTGGTTAAGGGATACCTAACTATTGTACCGGGAGTTAGATGGTTAAGGGATACCTAACTATTGTACCGGGAGTTAGATGGTTAAGGGATACCTAACTATTGTACCGGGAGTTAGATGGTTAAGGGATACCTAACTATTGTACCGGGAGTTAGATGGTTAAGGGATACCTAACTAATGTACCCAGAGTTAGAAGTAGAGTTAGAAGTTGGTTAAGGGATACCTAACTAATGTACCCAGAGTTAGAAGTTGGTTAAGGGATACCTAACTGATGAACCCAGAGTTAGAAGTTGGTTAAGGGATACCTAACTGATGAACCCAGAGTTAGAAGTTGGTTAAGGGATACCTAACTATTGTACCGGGAGTTAGATGGTTAAGGGATACCTAACTATTGTACCGGGAGTTAGATGGTTAAGGGATACCTAACTATTGTACCGGGAGTTAGATGGTTAAGGGTTACCTAATTAATGTACCCAGAGTTAGAAGTTGGTTAAGGGATACCTAACTGATGAACCCAGAGTTAGAAGTTGGTTAAGGGATACCTAACTAATGTACCCAGAGTTAGAAGTTGGTTAAGGGATACCTAACTATTGTACCGGGAGTTAGATGGTTAAGGGATACCTAACTAATGTACCCAGAGTTAGAAGTTGGTTAAGGGATACCTAACTAATGTACCCAGAGTTAGAAGTTGGTTAAGGGATACCTAACTAATGTACCCAGAGTTAGAAGTTGGTTAAGGGATACCTAACTATTGTACCGGGAGTTAGATGGTTAAGGGATACCTAACTGATGAACCCAGAGTTAGAAGTTGGTTAAGGGATACCTAACTATTGTACCGGGAGTTAGATGGTTAAGGGATACCTAACTATTGTACCGGGAGTTAGATGGTTAAGGGATACCTAACTATTGTACCGGGAGTTAGATGGTTAAGGGATACCTAACTATTGTACCGGGAGTTAGATGGTTAAGGGATACCTAACTGATGAACCCAGAGTTAGAAGTTGGTTAAGGGATACCTAACTGATGAACCCAGAGTTAGAAGTTGGTTAAGGGATACCTAACTAATGTACCCAGAGTTAGAAGTTGGTTAAGGGATACCTAACTATTGTACCGGGAGTTAGATGGTTAAGGGATACCTAACTATTGTACCGGGAGTTAGATGGTTAAGGGATACCTAACTATTGTACCGGGAGTTAGATGGTTAAGGGATACCTAACTATTGTACCGGGAGTTAGATGGTTAAGGGATACCTAACTATTGTACCGGGAGTTAGATGGTTAAGGGATACCTAACTATTGTACCGGGAGTTAGATGGTTAAGGGATACCTAACTATTGTACCGGGAGTTAGATGGTTAAGGGATACCTAACTATTGTACCGGGAGTTAGATGGTTAAGGGATACCTAACTATTGTACCGGGAGTTAGATGGTTAAGGGATACCTAACTATTGTACCGGGAGTTAGATGGTTAAGGGATACCTAACTATTGTACCGGGAGTTAGATGGTTAAGGGATACCTAACTATTGTACCGGGAGTTAGATGGTTAAGGGATACCTAACTATTGTACCGGGAGTTAGATGGTTAAGGGATACCTAACTATTGTACCGGGAGTTAGATGGTTAAGGGTTACCTAATTAATGTACCCAGAGTTAGAAGTTGGTTAAGGGATACCTAACTGATGAACCCAGAGTTAGAAGTTGGTTAAGGGATACCTAACTATTGTACCGGGAGTTAGATGGTTAAGGGATACCTAACTAATGTACCCAGAGTTAGAAGTTGGTTAAGGGATACCTAACTAATGTACCCAGAGTTAGAAGTTGGTTAAGGGATACCTAACTAATGTACCCAGAGTTAGAAGTTGGTTAAGGGATACCTAACTAATGTACCCAGAGTTAGAAGTTGGTTAAGGGATACCTAACTAATGTACCCAGAGTTAGAAGTTGGTTAAGGGATACCTAACTGATGAACCCAGAGTTAGAAGTTGGTTAAGGGATACCTAACTAATGTACCCAGAGTTAGAAGTTGGTTAAGGGATACCTAACTAATGTACCCAGAGTTAGAAGTTGGTTAAGGGATACCTAACTATTGTACCGGGAGTTAGATGGTTAAGGGATACCTAACTGATGAACCCAGAGTTAGAAGTTGGTTAAGGGATACCTAACTAATGTACCCAGAGTTAGAAGTTGGTTAAGGGATACCTAACTATTGTACCGGGAGTTAGATGGTTAAGGGATACCTAACTATTGTACCGGGAGTTAGATGGTTAAGGGATACCTAACTAATGTACCCAGAGTTAGAAGTTGGTTAAGGGATACCTAACTATTGTACCGGGAGTTAGATGGTTAAGGGATACCTAACTATTGTACCGGGAGTTAGATGGTTAAGGGTTACCTAATTAATGTACCCAGAGTTAGAAGTTGGTTAAGGGATACCTAACTAATGTACCCAGAGTTAGAAGTTGGTTAAGGGATACCTAACTAATGTACCCAGAGTTAGAAGTTGGTTAAGGGATACCTAACTAATGTACCCAGAGTTAGAAGTTGGTTAAGGGATACCTAACTAATGTACCCAGAGTTAGAAGTTGGTTAAGGGATACCTAACTGATGAACCGAGTGTTAGAAGTTGGGTAAGGGATACCAAATTGATGAACCCAGAGTTAGAAGTTGGTTAAGGGATACCTAACTATTGTACCGGGAGTTAGATGGTTAAGGGTTACCTAATTAATGTACCCAGAGTTAGAAGTTGGTTAAGGGATACCTAACTATTGTACCGGGAGTTAGATGGTTAAGGGATACCTAACTAATGTACCCAGAGTTAGAAGTTGGGTAAGGGATACCTAACTGATGAACCCAGAGTTAGAAGTTGGGTAGTGGAATGTATCAATAATTCATTGAGTACTAGAAGTTAGGTAAGAGATATCTAACTAGGCAGTGCATCGCAGCTTATCAATTCGCACAGACAGCCAAAAACTGTTCTACAAACACAAGAAATATAAACAAATTATACATATAATCTTTATCTATTCATATCAAAACATGTTTTAGGTTTCTCAAGTTCTGTGTGTATCTATCTCTTTCCTACACTCTTCCTTACTGATCGTTACATATACTGATATACAAACAGCTCTGGTCTTTCCCATTATCCAAGCCAGACCACATTCCCTTCCCAGCTGGAGCCCCCAGACCCATGTCATTGGACATGTCCTTTGTTACTTGTGCCAAGAAATGGAACATTCTCCCTTCCATCCCCAACTCCCCATGTGGCATCTGATCTCATATCTTACACTCTAAAAACACAGACACAGACCCGATTCCCAGATAATAAGAGGACAGAGATGCACAAGAACATGCATATATACACAGATCCTTCCATCAGTTATGTGCAAGAAGTGTCTAGGTATCTAAAAGGCGTCGTATAAGACATGTAAGTGATAACTGTTTCTACCACGTAAGGAAACTGACCTCACAATGTAGAGGGAGGTGGTGAGGGAGTAGCTTTTTCATTGTCTTGTAGCTTGGGTGTAAGTTGGACACTACAGTGTAACGCAGGTGTAACCTGGGCACTTCCCTGTAGCGTGGGTGTAGCCTAGACCCTACAGTGTAATGTGGGTGTAACATGGACACTCTCCCGTAGCGTGGGTGTAGCCTGGACACTCCCCTGTAGTGTGTAGCCTGGGCACTCCCCTGTAGCGTGGGTGTAGTCTGGACACTCCCCTGTAGTGTGGGTGTAGCCTGAACACTCCCCTGTAGTGTGGGTGTAGCCTGGACACTCCCCTGTAGCGTGGGTGTAGCCTGGACACTCCCCTGTAGCGTGTAGCCTGGACACTCTCCACCACCATCCCACTAGTGAGGTGGACCAAGTCATGGAGAGTGCCACACTATGGTAGCTTGTGGTCCACTATGACCCACCAGTGTGGTGAGGCCAGGCAGGTGGCGTAGGAGGAGGAGGAGGAGGAGGGCAGGATGGACGAGTGCCTGAGTGAAGGAGTTGGTGGTGGTGTTTGTGTGGCGTGGAGGAGGAGGAGGAGGGCAGGATGGACGAGTGCCTGAGTGAAGGAGTTGGTGGTGGTGTTTGTGTGGCGTGGAGGAGGCGGGTGGGCGGGCGGGCTGGCAGGCGGCGTCGTCACAACTCCACATTAGGAGACAACAAAGCCAGGCGGATGTGTGGCCAGGAGTGGCCCGGGGGCGGCACATTACCCCTCCATACCATGCTAATGGCCGACCACAATGGACACAAAGCAACAGGCGAAGGGTTTGTTCGCCTGTGTCTTATGGAGCTGAGAAAATGTATAAGGTTGTCGTCACGTCTCTCTAGCAGCCGGAAGGGGGTTGAGAGAGAGAGAGAGAGAGAGAGAGAGAGAGAGAGAGAGAGAGAGAGAGAGAGAGAGAGAGAGAGAGAGAGAGAGAGAGAGAGAGAGAGAGAGAGAGAGAGAGAGAGAGAGAGAGAGAGAGAGAGAGAGAGAGAGAGAGAGAGAGAGAGAGAGAGAGAGAGAGAGAGAGAGAGAGAGAGATGGTAATGATTAGTCTAACAGAATTTTGAGAGTATGTTGGTAGCCACGCTACACATGTATGATATGATGTCTGTTCGTCTGTCGGTAGTACAATGCTGGTGCTCAGTATATCATGCATGATATCATGCACAGGTCAGAGCTTGACCCCCTGGGCCTGACCCTGTTATACTGTCACTTCAAAACGCTTCTCTCTCTCTCTCCCTTCTTATCATACAATATATATTTTCATGTATCCTCTCTCTCTCTCTCTCTCTCTCTCTCTCTCTCTCTCTCTCTCTCTCTCTCTCTCTCTCTCTCTCTCTCTCTCTCTCTCCCCTTCCTTTATCACCGTTCGCCTCATGACGGGGAGTATGATATACATGATATCATACGAGGAGGGAAATATGGTATACAAGATATCATACGGGGATTTCCAATACTCTTAAGGCCTCATATTGTAGTAAACATACTTCGTGGCTTGTATACCTGGTCGTGGGTAACATAATTAGGCGTCAGATCCTCATGAATGTGGCAGACACTCTGATGTTCTTCTCTTCGCCACTGAAAAGATGAAGCAGAGAGCAACAGATCACTGAAACCTTTCTATGATATTTTTCCCAAGACTGAAAGCCATCACAAACGTAAATATCATAGGAATTAGAAAAGCAAACAGATGACTTTATAGATCAATACCTGTCAACATCAGTATTGATAAATGCTTTTGATCGAAGTTGTATCTAAACGTTTGATAATTGTTGAAATACCTCTGTTAGATCTGCTATTAAACTTCTCTTCTGCAAGTTAGACATTGTAAATCTGTCTGATCGGCTCTGACAGGATTTTTCGCTCTGTCTGCATTTCATCCAGGTACCTCCCTCCTCCACTCTTTGTATTCTCTGAACTACAGTTGGACACAGTATCTAAACTGGAGACGCACCGGTTCATTTTCAAAATTTTTTTTTATTCTCCTTTTCTCTGATTCACCTCACTTTTCACGGCCTTGGGCAACTGGTGGCAGTGTTGTCATTTGTATTTTTTTGCTCTGCGTATATCATGATGTAACTTGACTTTACGTTCCTATCCCTGAATGGGCATTCGTGGCGCAGTGTTTAGTGTTGCTGAAAGCGAAACATTTACGGGCCACTCGGGGTCGAAAAGCAGAAGTTCGAATCTTGGTTGTGGCAGTCGGTTCACAGTCAATCCAGCTGTTCGTCCTTCCGTTGGGGTTGGTCGATAAATTGGGTACCTATTCGCCATTTCTCGCGTCAGCGAGGTAGCATCAAGAACAGAGGACTGAGCCTCTGGGAGAATATCCTCACTTGGCCGCCTTCTCTCTTCCATCTTTTGGAAAATTAAGAAAGAGAGGGGAGGATTTCCAGCCTCCCGGCTCCCTCACCTTTTAGTCGTCTTCTACGACACGCAGGGAATACGTGGAAAGTATTTGCTCGTGCTGTCTCAGCTAACACAAAAAAAAGGTGTATATCTTTGCATTTATCGATACCAAATCTAATTTGCTCGACTGAGTAATGAAAACGAAGACAAGTGAGTAAGATCCTAGTGTTAACCAACCAAAAAATGATTGAAGCTACGTTTCTTGCACTCAACTTTGCCATCGCACTCCTTCGTCCCTCTTAACTCTAACATGATCCATTGTAATCTCCCGTCCCGTGGCTTGCCTTTCCTCTACAACCATATCGTGTCATCTCCCGTGATCTAGTCCGGTTCACTGTGAGAAAACGCCTGAAGACCTTCTTATCTTTTTCTTCACCTCCACCATAACTGATAAGGTCTCAGGAGAACAGAACGAGATATACAAAACTCGCAAATGAGGAGAAGTGGAGATGATCCGTGTCTCTGTGAGTTGAACAAAGGCTTTTGTTCTGAAGCTGTTTTTCTCCACTCAGTTTCACGGAGTTAAGAAGTGAGGGGATAACAAAGCGTGTGTTTGCGTGAGGCTTCACAGAGAAAGATGCATGTCAGGTGGATGGAAGTCGTGGTCGAAACGTGAAAAAATAATGATATTTGCAGTAATAATGATGTCTTTCTTTTGTGTGGACCAGTTGAGGTGAGTTCTGGTGGACCAGGTGAGGTTATTTCTAGTAGACCAGATGAGGGGAGTTCTGGTGGACCAGATATGGTGAAGATTGGTAGACCAGGTGAGGTGAACACTGGTGGACCAGTTTGGTAAGGTGATCACTGTTGGACCAGATGAGGTGAGTACTGGTGGACCAGATAAGGTGAAGATTGGTGTACCAGGTGAGTTGAGTTCTGATGGACCAGGTGAGGTTATTTCTGGTAGACCAGATGAGGTGAGTTCTGATGGACCAGATAAGGTGAAGATTGGTGTACCAGGTGAGTTGAGTTCTGATGGACCAGATGAGGTTAGTTCTGGTGGACCTGATAAGGTGAAGACTGGTGGACCAGGTGAGGTGAACACTGGTGGACCAGATAAGGTAATCACTGGTGGACCGGGTGAGTTGAGTTCTGGTGGACCAGATGAGGTTAGTTCTGGTGGACCAGATAAGGTGAAGACTGGTGGACCAGGTGAGGTGAACACTGGTGGACCAGATAAGGTAATCACTAGTGGACCGGGTGAGTTGAGTTCTGGTGGACCAGATGAGGTTAGTTCTGGTGGACCTGATAAGGTGAAGACTGGTGGACCAGGTGAGGTGAACACTGGTGGACCAGATAAGGTAATCACTGGTGGACCGGGTGAGTTGAGTTCTGGTGGACCAGATGAGGTTAGTTCTGGTGGACCTGATAAGGTGAAGACTGGTGGACCAGGTGAGGTGAACACTGGTGGACCAGATAAGGTAATCACTGGTGGACCGGGTGAGTTGAGTTCTGGTGGACCAGATGAGGTTAGTTCTGGTGGACCAGATAAGGTGAAGACTGGTGGACCAGGTGAGGTGAACACTGGTGGACCAGATAAGGTAATCACTAGTGGACCGGGTGAGTTGAGTTCTGGTGGACCAGATGAGGCTAGTTCTGGTGGACCAGATAAGATGAAGACTGGTGGACCAGGTGAGGTAAACACTGGTGGACCAGGTTAGGGGAACACAGGTGGACCAGATTAGGGGAACGCAGGTGGAGCAGGTGAGTTTAGAGCCGGAGTTAAGAGAACACTTACAACTCAGAACGAAGGATATAACTATAGAGCACACCGAAGCTTATCCTACACACTGAAGCTGATCCTACTGTACTGAAGTACAAGTATGAAGTGCGATAGGCAGATAACAAGAAGACCTGATATTCTATGGTACACTTCCAGTAGACCTTGAAGGAAAAGTGATGAGATTCCCAAGTTATATATATATATATATATATATATATATATATATATATATATATATATATATATATATATATATATATATATATATATATATATATATATATATTCTTATGTGTAATGTAGCTGAACAATAGCCCTTCTGCCCACGACCAGTCACCACGGCCCATTCCATGGTTTATCCCAGTTGCTATACCTGTCCTGGTTCACAAACACAAAAGGCATACAGACAAAGCGTACATTACAAGCGTACATCACAATATTCCCTGACGCAATGCAGAAAAGCGTATGAACTCACCAACGATTGTTTCACAATTACGACAAAATGTTCAATTGCTTGACAAACCTTAATTTCTCTGCCGAATCCAAAGCACAATGGCTTTGTAAATTTGAAATGATAAACTATCTACCATTTTACAAACTCATCAGAGAAAATTCTAAGGACTTTTTTTTTTAACCCACATTTTACTATAAAAATGTATCTACAAAATACAGTAAAATACAATAAAGACCTCTTAACCCACAGATTGCTTTAAGGACAAAAAACTTTACGGATATATTCAACAAACAATTCACTGACGAGAATAGAATACACTGATTCATCATACACTGTTTCAAGTTCATTAATGAGAGTACGGAAGCACCAAGCAAGCAATACGTTACTAAGAATGTGATCTAACCTAACCAGGGTTTTACCATCACACCAGTAAGAATTGAATGGCGTTCAAGATCTGCATATAAAGGATATATAAATCAGTATAAGGTCGACGGATTCTTCTTCCTTTCATATTTGTTCATCGAATCCCGCGTCAGCAAAGTAGCGCTAGAACAGATGGCGAGAAGAGAATGTTTACTCTCATCTTCACGATTATGTAACTGTGAATTAGCCACTGCAGAAGAATCTATGGGAGTTTGCCATCCCACAGACTAATTACAAATCAGGTATTTGTGCTTTGTTATCATACGTCATATATAGACGTAGTAACCACTAAATACAAACAAAACAGAATATATGTGAATCTTATAGATCAAATTTGGAACTTCCATCCCAATAAAAATATATACAAATATATTTACTTGATACACAAGACTATAGACTATTAACTGAACAATGATTTACAAGATTATTTAATAATTTTCTGTATTACATCAGAAGACGTATGGGTTTTATGGCCAAAAACGCTAAAGGTAAACACGATCGATAGGTGTGCCAGCCAAACATCGAGTCGAGAAAAGTCTACGGTGGACATGTGCCACATTTCACTATCCACAGATAATGTACGTACACGCCACAATTTTACTATGTTGCAAGTCACTCGGGCGAAGAAAGAGATTAGGGAATTTCGACTTAAAAGTCATCCATTTTACTAAAAAGAAAACAATAAATTGGGAAAAAATTGCCAATTGACTCTCGTACCGTCATGTCATTCACCAAAACCATATTGATATCCCAACCTATATTCTGCGAACACAAGGCCCCCCCCCCAAAAAAAAATGTCTAGTGACCAGCCAACCTCCATATATATATATATATATATATATATATATATATATATATATATATATATATATATATATATATATATATATATATATATATATATATATATATATATATGCATTGTGTGTGTGTGTGTGTGTGTGTGTGTGTGTGTGTGTGTGTGTGTGTGTGTGTGTGTGTGTGTGTGTGTGTGTGTGTGTGTGTGTGTGTATGTGTGTGTGTGTATACCGTCATATAAATGTTCTAAACATATTACATATAATCTCCATGAACATTATACCCTCGACCTAAATCATGTCTGTTGAGTCTTTTGCTTCCACGGTACAAGCAATTGCATGTCCATGTAGCCACAAGAAATGATGAGTATTTGCATTGAGAAAAGCCCAAGCAATTTTGCCATAGACATTCATAAGATTACGTAGAAGGAGAACGTAATGAGGTACGAAAATCTCATGAATAGTGAGATTACATTACCTGCCTCCTCATGAATTTCTTGACTCAGACTTTGTTACCATGGGATGAACTTTGCATGTGGTAACAATATTGAGAATACATCAAATGTTTCCCTCACGTGTATTGTGTGAATTATCTTGAAACTGTTGCATTATCATTATTATTGTTATCATTATTATTGCTTTTACTATTGTTATTATTATTATCATTATTGCTATTGTTATCATCATATCATTGTTATTGTTATCATTATTACTATTGTTATCATCATATTATTGTTATTGTTATTATTATTATGATATTATTATTATTACTATCATTATTATCATTATCATTGTTATCATTATTACTGTTATTATTACCATTATTATTATCATTATCATTATTATCAATATTATCATTATCATTATTATTATTATTATTATCATTATTATTATTATCATTATTATCTCTCTCTCTCTCTCTCTCTCTCTCTCTCTCTCTCTCTCTCTCTCTCTCTCTCTCTCTCTCTGCCCTCAGCAGCAGCAGCATCCCCTCCCCTCCTTCCCCAGCCCGTCCATCCTGACCCAAATCATCTGAGCAAATACAAAGCCAATTCCAATCTGTTCTTCCATAGTTCCTTAATCACCAGACCGTAGGATTGGGCGTGAATCTTTATGGAATATCTGCCGACATGGAGGAGGTTCTGAGATTGATTTTCTCTGGTGGAGAACCGATGGTTCATATTTTTCCTTATCTTACAGAGTGCATACCCCTTGTTGACACTGGCGGCTCCTCCTCATCTTCCTCCTCCTCTTCGTCCTCGTCCTCCTCCTCCTCGTCCTCGTCCTCCTCGTCCTCCTCGTCCTCCTCCTCCTCCTCCTCCTCCTCCTATTCACCGAGTCTTCCCTCTGTACAAAAGCTCCTCTTTGTTGAGTGCCTCCATTATGTACAGCGTCTATGTACACTTCTTTAGGTACGCTGCTTCCTCTGGTCTGTGAACGTTTTCGCGCCTTTCACTGCTTATCTCTGTGCACAGTCCATCCTTCTGTGCTCACTGCTTCTCTTTATTGTACAGTAGACCCTTCTGTGGTACGGCTCTACCCCTCTATCTATGTATACTGCCATCTGCAATGTAGCACGACCATCTCAACCAATGCTCGAGGCACTGCCTTCTGTGCCACACCCTCCTTCGTTCTGCCTTCTTGTCACGATCTACGGCACTCATTTGTTCACCTGTATATATTCCTCTCTCTCTCTCTCTCTCTCTCTCTCTCTCTCTCTCTCTCTCTCTCTCTCTCTCTCTCTCTCTCTCTCTCTCTCTCTCTCTCTCTCTCTCTCTCTCTCTCTCTCTCTCTCGTTATTTCGTCCATAGGTGCGATACATTATCTGCGCCAGTGTCTTTCTGTGTTGTTGAAAAAGTATAAACAATACAGATTACTGAGTACTTGAGATCAGCCTCTGACACAGTTTGTGAAAGATGTGAGTGGACGGGAGACGGAACTAGGGGCTGGGGAGCTACATCTGGGGAGTGGCGGACGGAGGGAGGGAGGGAGACGATTCATCTGGAAAATTAAGGTAGAACTTGTCTCACTGAAAAGTCTTCAAAACATTAGTCATAGTAATATTCTCCTTAGAATATTAAATATGGCTTTTTTTCTTTCCTAATCCATATAATTTTTTTTTTTTGGGAGGTTTGGTAATCCATGGTGATTCATATTATGTCCACAAACATTATCTTTTGTAGCCACAAAAAGCGACATGAGTCCTTAGTGTTGGGTGTGGGCCTCGCAAGACATTGAACCACCAACACCAGAGTATCATTCGTCTTCGTAAAGAAAGTGTCTCAATGATAATCTACCATCAGGGACACGAAACGACTGCCCAGCTTGGTAGAGAGGAACCATTCCATTCCTTTCAAACAGCTTCTGAAACCCTTCACACCAGCTGTTGTGATGTTCTTTTATCTACAGTATGGAAAGCCAAGACATGTGATGAAGGTACCTAGGACGAGTGCCTAAGCTGTTCTCTACAGAGTCGTAAGATCACCAGTATGGTGGACTCTAGACACTCTCCTGGTTGCACTCTAAGTTCAGTGATATGTCCTTCATCTTGCCAGCGCCACCGTTCCAAACGTTTGGCCTTTGGCCCTGTAAGGCGAGGCACTGACGCCATGAGATAAGGTACTTCGTGCCACTATTACGGTCATCTTGACCGCCAAAACCAGAGGTTCAGTCTCTATTCACAGGAGTCTTTCTTTCTTAGTATCGCCATACGTCGCCTGTGTACAACGAAGGGAACACTCTGCCAGGACCAACAACCCAGAGTTACAACCTCCTGGACTGCCCTTCAGTACTGGGGCGTCTAGAGTTACAACTACCTCTTCTCCCCTTCTGGGTCGTCAAGAGCTACAACCTCCCCACTCCCTCTCCCCTTTTGGATTGTCACGAGCTACGATCTCCCCACTCCTTCTCCCCTTCTGGGTCGTCAAGAGCTACAACCTCCCCACTCCCTCTCCCCTTTTGGGTTGTCACGAGCTACGATCTCCCCACTCTTTCTCCCCCTCTGGGTCGTCCAGAGCGACAACCTCCCTACTCCCTCTCCCCTTTTGGGTTGTCACGAGCTACGATCTCCCCACTCCTTCTCCCCTTCTGGGTCGTCAAGAGCTACAACCTCCCCACTCCCTCTCCCCTTTTGGGTTGTCACGAGCTACGATCTCCCCACTCCTTCTCCCCTTCTGGGTCGTCAAGAGCTACAACCTCCCCACTCCCTCTCCCCTTTTGGGTTGTCACGAGCTACGATCTCCCCACTCCTTCTCCCCTTCTGGGTCGTCAAGAGCTACAACCTCCCCACTCCCTCTCCCCTTTTGGGTTGTCACGAGCTACGATCTCCCCACTCCTTCTCCCCTTCTGGGTCGTCAAGAGCGACAGCCTCCCCACTCCCTCTCCCCTTTTGGATTGTCACGAGCTACGATCTCCCCACTCTTTCTCCCCTTCTAGGTTGTCAAGAGCTACAACCTCCCCACTCCCTCTCCCCTTTTGGATTGTCACGAGCTACGATCTCCCCACTCCTTCTCCCCTTCTAGGTTGTCAAGAGCGACAGCCTCTCCACTCCCTCTCCCCTTTTGGATTGTCACGAGCTACGATCTCCCCACTCCTTCTCCCCTTCTGGTTCGTCAAGAGCGACAACCTCCCCACTCCCTCTCCCCTTTTGGATTGTCACGAGCTACGATCTCCCCACTTCTTCTACCCCTTGTGGGTCGTCCAGAGCTATAATCTTCCCACTCCCTCTCTTCGTTCTCCCTCTCCCCTGCTGGATAGTCTAGAACTACAACTCCCCTTTCCACATCTCCTGATAAGAATCATAACCTCTCCTCCCCTTCTTTCCTCCTTGTAGATAAAATCAATTTCACAAACAATATCTGGGTCCAACTAGACCAAAAGTTTCGTCATTAAAAAGATTGTCTTCACAAAATTTAGGTTTACTCAGCGAAGAAATATGTTTATCTTACATTCTGCTCGTTCGAAGCCAGAAACTAACGTTTAGGACAAAGAAACCCCCGACGTGTTGGAATATATACGTGACGTTGTTGGCCAAGGAGTTACGTGTCTACCACCACATGACTGTGGCCAAATGCCAGACGACAATGGACGGGAGTGATTCGACTTTCTCACATACGTCGTCCCCCCTTTGTATGTACATAAAGTATTAGGTAAATCTTCTATAGGATAGAATGTATACATATGTGACCCACTAGGATCTCTTCATCAGTACGTGATATCACAAAATACCACCACAGATCTTCAAGAAACTGGTGGATCCGAGCGAGGCCCTGCTTTCGTAATTATCTACCACAATTCCTGACCTGATCTTGCGTCTTGCAGCCTGCTCTCTCGTACCCTGCCTTTGTCTTGCAACCTGGCCTGGTCGAGCAGTGAATCAAGCCAATGTCACACCAGGTAATATATTGTTCTTACAGTCATCCATAACAAACTGTTACGGTCAACGACCCTCATATGTTACTGACATTTAATGAGAACCACTCGATTCGTACAGCACCAGCGGCTCTGAGTGGTGCTTAGAGGTAAATAGTGCAATTAAGCAAAGTCTAAGTCATACCGGAATGAAATATTCTTCGCTAACAAACATCTCACTATCGTTGATGACTGTACATATATGTAAATTCTGTAGTTTTTTGCAATTTTGCTCTATACGTGAAGAGAGGTTTTTAAACACTCGTGGGGCCTCATCTCTTGAACATTCTTTACGATCAGTCATTAACCATGTTCTCAGTCATTCTGTATACTTCATTCATCTAGATCTCTCATACTATCAAACCACTTCTTAACATCTTTTTCCATTAACATGTTTCTTACATTTTTCATGTTATGTCATGTGGCATATCAAATATACTTTCTCTTTCCAAAGATTCCATTATGTTCTTAATTTTTTTTTTGGGGGGGGGGTGGGGGGGATCTATGGTAATTTTGGGGAATCCATGGTGATTTTGGGTAATCCATGGTGATTTTGGGTAATCCATGGTGATTTTGTGGGATCCATGGTGATTTTGGGTAATCCATGGTGATTTTGTGGGATCCATGGTGATTTTGGGTAATCCATGGTGATTTTGGGGGGAATCCATGGTGATTTTGGGGAATCCATGGTGATTTTGGGGAATCCATGGTGATTTTGGGGAATCCATGGTGATTTTGGGGAATCCATGGTGATTTTGGGGGGAATCCATGGTGAGTTTGGGGTAATCCATGGTGATTTTGGGGAATCCATGGTGATTTTGGGGAATCCATGGTGATTTTGGGGAATCCATGGTGATTTTGGGGAATCCATGGTGATTTTGGGGAATCCATGGTGATTTTGGGGAATCCATGGTGAGTTTGGGGTAATCCATGGTGATTTTGGGGAATCCATGGTGATTTTGGGGAATCCATGGTGATTTTGGGGAATCCATGGTGATTTTGGAGGAATCCATGGTGAGTTTGGGGTAATCCATGGTGAGTTTGGGGTAATCCATGGTGAGTTCGGGGTAATCCATGGTGAGTTTAGGGTAATCCATGGTGATTTTGGGTAATCCATGGTGAGTTTAGGGGAATCCATGGTGATTTTGGGTAATCCATGGTGAGTTTAGGGGAATCCATGGTGATTTTGGGTAATCCATGGTGAGTTTAGGGGAATCCATGGTGATTTTGGGTAATCCATGGTGAGTTTAGGGGAATCCATGGTGATTTTGGGTAATCCGTGGTGAGTTTAAGGTGATGTGTATTACTGTTTACTTAACATCGACCCAATTTAAGGCCGTGGCGTGATTAGGTCAGTCTTCTACTCTCATCCAGGATGACCAACTTCAAAACCATTAGTCTTACCCTATAACTCAGCTCTTTTGGTTCTAGTACCATCCCTATTGCCCTCCTGTGGACCTTCTCTAATAGTTCTCTGTGCTTCTTTAGGTGACCAAATCTTGAGAACCGTATTTAAGTCTTCACATACGTAAGGTCAGTCATGGTCAATGTGTGGGATTGATATGTTGATGACGTGGTCAAGATAATGGAGACGATGTTTGGTAGGTCAGTGAACGTTGGGTGTGAGATATGTGCATGTTGGTAGAGGACCAGGTGATATGATTTCGACAATAATCCAGAATAGATCGTTCTTCTAATACCTCGACATCCTAACTTCATTGTAACGCCTTTCAAATAAAAGCCGAATGGAGATAGAATGAAAGAAAAAAGAAAGAAGATGAAGGAACGGTGTCTAGTATAGGAAGATAGTGAAGGCTGCTGAGTGCGCGTTGCATTTCACTGTATTTCGATTCATCAAAGCAATAGATGGAGCTTGCTTCACTTTAGTGCAACAGCTACATGGAACAGGGTTAACATCTCCTCTGTGTTGCCAAATCTTTGTTATTCACAGATCGAACCTCCGTAATGAGGGCCATAAGAATGGATCTTAAATCCGACGGTATCTATTATGACCAACATAAATTGCAGCTTAAGTTTTCAGCTCTGCGTATTCATCCAGTGTCGTAAATATGGCGTCTTGCTTCGTATCATCTGGGTCCGTCTGACGAAGTGGGCCTTCTGGTCGAAATCTAAGTAGGGATAGGATTAATCAGTTGGTATCTGAGGACACAATGACCAGGTAATGAGTTCACTTCAGAGAAACAGCGGCAGAAGGGTGGCGCGCCCTCCAATAACAAGGCCCTGGGAAGGCGAGAGGCACACAGGACAATGGAGGGATCAGCTGCATCTGTCATAACAATGTGAGGGATATGCCAGGAGCAGCTGGAGGAGACGCTGCACCTGTAGGATGCAAGGGGTGGATGGAGTACAGCAGATCTTACCTGTATGATGGAAGGGGAGGTTGGTGTAGTATAGCAGATCTTACCTGTATGATGGAAGGGGGGTGGAGTACAGCAGATCTTACCTGTATGATGTAGGTTGGTGTAGTACAGCAGATCTTACCTGTATGATGGAAGGGGCGGATGGAGTACAGCAGATATTACCTATATGATGGAAGGGGCGGGTGTAGTACAGCAGGTCTTACCTGTATGATGGAAGGGGGGTGGAGTACAGCAGATCTTACCTGTATGATGTAGGTTGGTGTAGTACAGCAGATCTTACCTGTATGATGGAAGGGGCGGATGGAGTACAGCAGATATTACCTATATGATGGAAGGGGCGGGTGTAGTACAGCAGGTCTTACCTGTATGATGGAAGGGGCGGATGGAGTACAGCAGATCTTACCTATATGATGGAAGGGGCGGGTGTAGTGCAGCAGACGTCGCCTGTAAGATACAAGAGGTGGCTCCTGGCTAATATAGCAAATACACAACGCCCGTGCACTCGACGAGACAACAACAGACACGACGGCTATACGATGCTGCAGGAGGAGGAGGAGGAGGAGGAGGAGGAGGAGGAGGAGGAGGAGGAAGAGGAGGAGGAGGAAGAGGAGGAGGAGGAGGAGAGGAGGAGGAGGAGGAGGAGGAGGAAGAGGAGGAGGAGGAAGGTTTTGTCTAAAGTGGAGGCGACGACGCCTTACTGACACAGGTGTTGAGTTGGCTGACACGTTGAACTATAAAGGCCCCTTATCAGCAACGGACCAAAATAAAGAAAAAAAAAATGTTTATCTAAACTGTTGAGAGAAGCAGGCAGTCAGGCACTGGTGTTTACATCTATAAAACGTCCGTAGTTATCATTCGATCATTTCCTCCAGCCTCCGTGATGATGACAATAGCTGCAGTTAACTTACGGAGGAAAAGAAAATGAATAATGTTATCAGGCTGGGAGGTGATGCTGGCGCTGGGGTACTATTGTTCGTCAAGTTCGTAGTGACGTCTGAGGGACAGGAAGCCAGTGCTGAAAAACGTCCTGTGTCACTTACACTGAAGAACTTGTTCACATTCGACGTCAAGTCATGGCTTGGTATAGTCACTGCAAGGTTCGTAAAGAGCTTTTATAAGTCTCACAAACTCTATTTTCCTTGCGTAACTCAATGTTCTAAGGTGGGCGTCTTACCCAGCTTTCGCCAGAGCCCGAGAGAGGGAGCAGCCATAACCCATCTGGTCAGGCGTATCCCAACTATTGTTTGTCGGAGTTGACTTGCCCGGGTAGGATCCTCTCAAGACGGGAGGAGGTCGTGTAAGGACGCTTCAAACCTACGCTGAACCCACGCTCCCTCACCGTCCTCTTTACCGCTCCGCTGAGCAGGGCTCAGCGCTCAGGAAACTCCACTATATTACATCTTCCAGGCCATAGATATTGTCTTTCCCAGCGTCCTGTTTACCCTGCAGTACCACGACCTGGGCGCCCCCAGTTATTCTAACTCACCCTCTGGCGTCCAGCACTACAGCCTTACCAAAAAACATCAGATGAACACTAACATAAGTGTACTGTTAACTAGCCAATCTCTCCGTGTACGGTGAAGTTTCAAGAAACACTAGCAGCTAAAAGCTCCAATGAGTAATGCTAACTAAAAACAAAAAGGAAAGAAAGAGGGAAGAAAGAGTCGCTAAGATGTGGGATTTGATCTGTGTAAAACTTTTGAGAACACAGCGACGAGGGTGTTCACATCGGACACTTGGTGTTCAGTACGAGGGAGACCGCAATCCCTCCCTCAACCCGGCTGGTCCTGCTAGGCTGGGCTGGTAGTTATTATGTTGACTGACGCCGCCAGCAGAGGCCCGGGCAGCTACTCTCATCTCGCAGGAACCAGTAGCCTGTATGAGGGAAGGAGGGAGGGAGGAGAGGCACCAATGCATCACAGACATGTCTGTCCTCTTGTTAACAACCACTCGGTGATGATCCACGCCAGGTTGTGGTGTGTGGCTGCCTGGCGCTGCTGAAGACGTCAGGTGTACAGGCGTCGGAGGGAGGGAGGGAGGAGAGGCACCAATGCATCACAGACATGTCTGTCCTCTTGTTAACAACCACTCGGTGATGATCCACGCCAGGTTGTGGTGTGTGGCTGCCTGGCGCTGCTGAAGACGTCAGGTGTACAGGCGTCGGAGGGAGGGAGGGAGGGAGGAGAGGCACCAATGCATCACAGACATGTCTGTCCTCTTGTTAACAACCACTCGGTGATGATCCACGCCAGGTTGTGGTGTGTGGCTGCCTGGCGCTGCTGAAGACGTCAGGTGTACAGGCGTCGGAGGGAGGGAGGGAGGAGAGGCACCAATGCATCACAGACATGTCTGTCCTCTTGTTAACAACCACTCGGTGATGATCCACGCCAGGTTGTGGTGCGTGGCTGCCTGGCGCTGCTGAAGACGTCAGGTGTACAGTCGTCGAGGTTGTGACTTGGCCGCAAGTGGGAGCCACTGAGGGACATTGACAACTGAAGAGTCTTTTCCGGCTGTTGTGACGATACACATGAAAAGTCTCATAACAATATGAATAACAACCCAACTTGTGTCTGTTTGACCTCTGGGTTGTTACTCTCGGTGTGACCCCAGAGTGAACCATGACTGAGTACAGAACTCAGAGTAATATTACTGCAGTACTTACAACTGGTTTTCTTTACACACCACAAGGTATTTACGAGACCCATTTTCTTTCCACACATATGTCGTTATAAAAAACAATTACCGTCGCATAGAAACGGAAGAAAATGGCTCTTGGTTTACGTATTTCTTCTCCCCCGTTGGTCCTTCTTCTCACTTCTGGGCTAATTTTTTAAGCTGTTTCTCATGGGCTCATTTCTTAAGCTCTTTCTCCGCAATCATCCATTTGTTCAGTACTTCACTTCCAAGTTATTCATTTCTGTGTTTTCTCCCTTCCCCACTTCTCTGATCCTTCACCTCCATAGTCCCTAGCTGTTCTTGTCTCTCATGTACCTGATCCTACACTTTCCTGGTCATTCATATCCCTGGTACCTCACTTTCCCGGTCCTTCACATCCCTTGTACCTCACTTTCCTGGTCATTCATATCCCAGGTACCTCACTTTCCTGGTCATTCATATCCCAGGTACCTCACTTTCCTGGTCATTCATATCCCAGGTACCTCACTTTCCTGGTCATTCATATCCCAGGTACCTCACTTTCCTAGTCCTTCACATCCCTTGTACCTCACTTTCCTAGTCCTTCACATCCCTTGTACCTCACTTTCCTGGTCATTCATATCCCAGGTACCTCACTTTCCTGGTCATTCATATCCCAGGTACCTCACTTTCCTAGTCCTTCACATCCCTTGTACCTCACTTTCCTAGTCCTTCACATCCCTTGTACCTCACTTTCCTGGTCATCAATATCCCTAGTAATTCATTCTCCTGGTCCTTCACATCCCTCGCACGTCATTATCCCAATCCTTCACATTCCTACCCCTTCACTTCCCTGGTTCTTCTCTTCACTTTCCTTCATGTTTACATTTGTCATTTTCATGTCTGGTCCGTCACTTTCCCGTACTTCACTCTCCTGGTCCTCTACCTCGCTGGACCTCGACTTTACTTGCGAGAACTTATCTTACGTCAGGGTGGAGGACAGGAGACAGTTATTACGCTCCGAGTGTGACATGATAAAAGCTTTGAACAGTTACATGAATATATATATATATATATATATATATATATATATATATATATATATATATATATATATATATATATATATATATATATATATATATATATATATGTATATATATGTATATATATATATATATATATCCCTGGGGATAGGGGAGAAAGAATACTTCCCACGTATTCCCGGCGTGTCGTAGAAGGCGACTAAAAGGGGAGGGAGCGGGGGGCTGGAAATCCTCCCCTCTCTTTTTTTTTTTTTTTTTTTAATTTTCCAAAAGAGGGAACAGAGAAGGGGCCCAGGTGAGGATATTCCCTCAAGGGCTCAGTCCTCTGTTCTCAACGCTACCTCGCTAATGCGGGAAATGGCGAATAGTATGAAAGAAAAGAAAAAGAATATATATATATATATATATATATATATATATATATATATATATATATATATATATATATATATAAAAGGTTTATGATGATTGGGTCGCCATGTATGATCTGACGCTGGTCCTTCTGCTGTGAGTCTGAAGTCTTCCAGCAAACTGGTGGTTACTGGTGTCAGGTTACTGGTGTCAGGTGGTGGCAGGTGGGGTCATTCACCTGGGTCATTAGTGGTGTCAGGTGGGGTCATTCACCTGGGTCATTAGTGGTGTCAGGTGTGGTCGTTCACCTGGTCATTAGTAGTGTCAGGTGGGGTCATTCACCTGGGTCATTAGTGGTGTCAGGTGTGGTCATTCACCTGGGTCATTAGTGGTGTCAGGTGTGACCATTCAACTGGGTCATTAGTGGTGTCAGGTGTAGCCATTTACCTGGGTCATTAGTGGTGTCAGGTGGGGTCATTCACCTGGGTCATTAGTGGTGTCAGGTGTGGCCATTCACCTGGGTCATTAGTGGTGTCAGGTGTGGTCATTCACCTGGGTCATTAGTGGTGTCAGGTGTGGCCATTCACCTCGGTCATTAGTGGTGTCAGGTGTGGCCATTCACCTGGGTCATTAGTGGTGTCAGGTGTGGCCATTCACCTGGGTCATTAGTGGTGTCAGGTGGGGTCATTCACCTGGGTCCCTTCTTGTAAAGACGTAAATACTGATACATATAATTGAACACTAATATGACCATTTGAATCCATAGGGAAAGTAATTGCCCTTGGATGCAAGATAATTATCGCAATCTTAAGCAATTATCTCAAGGAAGGGTCCAGTGATATGAGATCTGTTACCCTCTTATTTAAATGATAATTAATCTCAACTCTCTTCCATATTATTCTACTGATTTCTTACCTCACTCTTGCTACCTATGAGTGAGTGTGTGTTTCTCTCTTTCTTCCCTCTTTTTTTTCTCTGCATTGGTGCCGTGAGATATACCCCCCAAAAAAAAGGCAGAAAAGATAAGATTATTCCATAGATTATATCAAGAGAAGCAGGACTTATACGTGGTAGAATTGTAGAAGTATTTAAAAGAAGAGTTGGTATATGGTTGAAAGCAGTTCCAGATGAACCCAGGTATGATTATTATGTAAAAGATGACTAGCAGTGAGCGCATTGTGCTGTCCTGCCTGTTGACAAACTTCTCGTCACTGGTACTCGTGGGTAGGTAGATAAGTAGATATGTAGGTAGGTGGGTAGATGGGTAGGTAGGTAGATGGGTAGATACGTTGGTAGGTATTCTTCCTCTCCATACGTTTTAGACCATTGAAGCCTGGTATCATATGTACTTAACCCTATTTAGATAGATCAAAACACATTACAATATTTGATTAATAACATCATTTAAAATTATATATATATATATATATATATATATATATATATATATATATATATATATATATATATATATATATATATATATATATATATATATATATATATATATATATATATATATATATATATATATATATATATATATATATATATATATATATATATATATATATATATATATATATATATATATATATATATATATATATATATATATATATATATATATATATATATATATATATATATATATATATATATATATATATATATATAGATATAGATATATATCTTAACAGAAAGCTTCGACACTTCATTGAACTCTGTTTTCTTCTTTTCCCACACTCTCTCTTTATTGGTCTCTCTGTTTACCTCTTAACTCTTCTCTTAACCACTTCCATTTCTCCCTTCCTCCTTCTCTCTCTCTCTCTCTCTCTCTCTCTCTCTCTCTCTCTCTCTCTCTCTCTCTCTCTCTCTCTCTCTCTCTCTCTCTCTCTACTCTCTTCCCTCCCCACTTCCTTCCTACTTCTCTCACGATAATAGACGCTGCTTATTTCCTGTCCTTCATCTCCCGGGATCTGTCGTGACGCGAACCATAAAGGACTCATGGAGGAGGCAGGATGTGGAGAGCCAGGAACGGCTGCCCAGCTTTACGAACATCAAAATATCTCCAGAAGAAGAGCAGACCGTCAACCAGAGAGCCAGGAAGGCCCCTGGTGAAGCAACATCATCAGGAGATGTTACATGAAGGAGTACAGTATGTTCTACTTTGCTTTCGGACTCTTAATCAGCCGCATCCCATGACACTTAAAGACATTCACGCAATTTAAAGATTCTCATACAGAATTATTGTTAACTGACCAGGATAAATGAAGACAGCAATAATAGCACTAATGAAAACAATTACCAATCATGAATTACCAGACCGTTTGTTAAAACCATTAGGATATTTTCTCACTCACAGGAATGTTGATTGAGGAGTGACTTATAGCGTTTGCTGGGGGAAGTGATTGCCAGGCTGGTAGCGAGGTGGGTGTGTGTGTGTGTCTATGAGCCAGACACTCACCAGTAGAGCAGATCACCCACACGGTGTTTGGCCTGATGGGGGACGCTGGCGATGGATCTGGCTCACTAGGGGATTCTCTGAGAAGTTTTTTCCCGTCCCTGACCTTCGAGGCTCATGTAAGCTTAAGGAGCTCACGTAAGCTTAAGGAAAAGAAGCTGAAGCACTAGTACTCACACTCTTGGCCAGTGAGTACATAGGCCGTCAGTATCTTTGAGAGAAATGTAGCTCACAACTCCTGAGGGTGGGAATGGGAGGGAAGGGATGACACATTCACAGTAGTTGGCAATGATTTTGTAGACGTAGTTTAGAGAGAGAAGGAGGATGTGTATTGCGTTCTGCTGTGGACAACACTGTTGTCGTTCATGATGTATAAAGTTTGCGTTTGTGCAAGACAAAGAGACGATGGCAGTCAAGAGAAATATGGAAAGAACAGAGGATGAGGAGGAGAAAGGATATCAACACAACAAAATGTGAAGTAGGAGGTGTGTGAAAGAACGAAAGAGAGATGAAAAAACTCATATAGAACAATAAGGTGTGTAAATGAAGCTCTGGGAGAGTGCCAGATGGGTGAGAGTGAGAGAGGAGGGAGGAGGATCTTCCCTGGTGAGTGTGGGGGAGTGTGGGAGAGGATGTCAAGAGTCTTGGGCGTACAAGGAGGCCGGACGAGAGCTGAGGAAGGAGAGGAACTGAGATGAGGAGTGATGAGGGAGTGGGACTGTAAGGAGGCGAGCCCGTCCGGTGTGTAATGTACTAATGTGTAGGTGTAGCTGCTGTGTCTTACATGTAGGTGTAGCTGCTGTGTCTCACTGGTGTAGCTGCTGTGTCTCACTGGTGTAGCTGCTGTGTCTCACTGATGTAGCTGCTGTGTCTCACTGATGTAGCTGCTGTGTCTCACTGGTGTAGCTGCTGTGTCTCACTAGTGTAGCTGCTGTGTCTCACTGGTGTAGCTGCTGTGTCTCACTAGTGTAGCTGCTGTGTCTCACTGGTGTAGCTGCTGTGTCTCACTGGTGTAGCTGCTGTGTCTCACAGGCTGGTGTAGCCGCCGTGTCTCACTGGTGTAGCTGCTGTGTCTCACTGGTGTAGCTGCTGTGTTCCACTGGTGTAGCTGCTGTGTCTCACTGGTGTAGCTGCTGTGTCTCACACAAAGACAAAAGTTGAATGCTTAAACTTTAAAGAGTTATCGAGAAGGTAATAAGATATATATATCTTTTGATCTGTGGTTCATCTGTGAAGGAGAATATCCACGACAGAACATGGCATATAAAACCAAGTATAAAACCTACTAATTATGGCTGGAAAATCCTCTTAGAATATTACTTAACAGCAAATCCTTTAGCTTTACATGAAGACCCGTCCAAATGCCTTCAAAATGTCCGTTTTATATATTGGAAAGGATTTTCTTTTCACGAAATTAAATGCGATGTAATGGAACGCCAAATTGAAAAAGAAAATGTGTATATATAGAAATGCGTGATTAATTACAACCCCATGCTGCACCAGGGTGGGCAATGGAACGGGCGAATGACTCATTGGTCAAGTTAGCTTCCCATTCCAGTGGCTGCGGTGGGGGAGAGAGAGAGAGAGAGAGAGAGAGAGAGAGAGAGAGAGAGAGAGAGAGAGAGAGAGAGAGAGAGAGAGAGAGAGAGAGAGAGAGAGAGAGAGAGAGAGAGAGAGAGAGAGAGAGAGAGAGAGAGAGGTCGCCCCCTTCCCACCCCCAACCCCTGCAGGCACCGGACAAACAAATGCTAATGTTAAAGTTTGTTAAAGTTAACGCCCACAAATCTGAAAGATTCAAGGACGAGAATCTAAAGTTCTGTAACTAATGCCGTGTGTCTTTCTCTTCGAGACGCTCGAAATATTTAGAATCAGGGCAAATCTTGAGCAAGAATTGGATAATGGTGATGCAACGTAGCTCAAGACAGATTGTGTAAGACTCTGGCTCCCAGGGAGGGAGAACCAAGGAGCAGTCATGGAGGAGGGGAGGACGCTCTATAGCTACGTTCCTTGTTACCTCTCCCTCCAACGTCCATCACTGTGGAATAACCACAGCTCAACATCCACCGTAACCTACACCTCCAGTGGGAGAGATCTTCCCTCACATCAGTGATCATCTCAGGTGGAAAAGCTCACACCACAAGCATGTCGTGTTGGCTCATCTTCCTCTACCGTCATTGAGTAGCTTAACGAGAGGTGTTGAGGAGGGGCAGCCAGGAGTGAGACGACTCCCCTAAAGGGTAAGTGGAAGGGGTCTACAGTGGAAAGCCTCATTTAGATGCTCATGAGAATATCATGTTAATAGATGTCTTGGTTCCTTTAGAAAATAGAGTTTCTTGAAATACAGTATACTGAGAGGTTTATGGCTTTAGTGTGGTGGTATTGGTATATTGTCTTTGATAACAACACAGCCAAATTATAAAAAGTTTTAAAGATTTATGCCTCGTCTAAATGTATATATAAAAAGGCATTTTGATATTGATGGTATAATATGAAAAAAAAGGAGTTGTACTGTCAATTATACTTTGGCAAGATGTAGGTCAGTTTGCCATCCAGGAAACTGAAATAGAAATGTTAAAGATATAGACCTTGCTGACTAGCAGTCAGCATATCTTTATCCCTGACAGTGACCAGATGTCAGCTAGGCTGCCACCCAGGAAATTAGAATAGAAATGTTAAGAATATTAACCTTATTGACCAACAGTGCAAATCGTCAGCATTTTCTTTATCCCTGACAGTGACCAGCAGTGATGTACCAAGCTATCTCCTGCTTCCCTGATGATCAAACCTCTGACAGTGGCTAACGGTGGAACAGGCAATTACCTCACAGGAGATATGGGCCTCCCATAGTGCAAGGGAGAGGACTGATAACGCCAATCTGTGTATATGGCTGGTAGGAGCAATGTCCAGGCGACCTGGGTCTCCCTCAGAGTGTGAGGCAATTCATATCCTCGTCAGATATCATCTCAGTTTCTCAATATACCCTTTTCTGACAAAGGTTTGTTGTGTATGTCCTTTGTTTTGATTGTGTTCAACAACCTGGCGACCCTCCGTCGTGTTCTAAGACGGGGGCAGACCAACCGTCCTCGTCTTCACCAGGACAGACCACCCTGCAGGAGCGCAACTAGGTCCTACCACCCGTGTAGCAGCAGGACAGACAGAGCGCAGTGGAGGGGCCTCACCAGGCCTTGTTAAGCAGCTCCTCACCTGGCCTTCCTCCGTGCACCAGAAGGGGAGACAATCGCTCATCACCTCACCAGTGCTTCGGTCCGCTGTTGCACCACACACACACACACACACACACACACACACACACCTCACCAGTGCTTCGGTCCGATGCTGCACCACACACACACACACACACACACACACACACACACACCTCATGACTTTCCCTCACTCATTCTCCCATCTTGAAAGTTATGAGGCCTTTTTTTTCCTCATTGTGCAAAAATCTTTTAGCTCTATAGAACCTTAAAATTAAGTACTATCATGATGAAATACCCACATGAACTGGAAAGGTCAATGAAGTCAGGATAAAAATGTTTGATGAACACACTCAGTCTGCAATATTTTAACAGAAGTAAGATATACGATGAATAATGAAGCGAGGGCTGGACACCCCTGACTGAACAGTAACGATAAGGGTAAAGAGTAAGAGGATGGAACTCCCTGATTGAGTCTGTCAAGCACCGTCAGAAAATCTGGGTTCAAGGAACAGGTCAGAAGGCGTATGGGGAAACACGAAGTGAGGAGAGGAGAAAGAATCGAGTCGAAAATGAAGACAGGAAGAAGATAAATTAGGTGATCTGAAATAATAGAAACCTGATATTATAAGTGATAATGGGTCATGGCCACTTACTGCAGATGAAAAGTATAAGTATAAACACAGTAGGTGAGGATCACAAAGTGTTCTACCAGGACCTACGACTCCAGTCATGACATCCACTGGAGGAGCCTGAGGAGGCTGTAAACTTGCCATGTTACCTGCCAGATGGTATGATCCATGCAGGCGACGAGACCGTCACATCCCAGGTGAAGAGAGCTCGGAACTCTGCCAGTGGTGGTGGCGGCGGTGGTGAGAGAGTGTGTCATACCAACATATCCTTCGTGGCTAGTTTTGCCAGATCCTTATCCCACAAGCGTTGCTGTCTACTGCCAGGAAAACGTTATGGGCCAAACAAGGCGAAAAGGAAACCAAGATGGTGGATGAAAAACAGTAGTTTTCATGCAACCTCAATCCGCCTTGCACTGTGGCTTGTAAAGAACCAGTAACGAAGCCAGATGGGGAGAGCCATCTGTGGCACAGATGGGGAGAGCCATCTGTGGCACAGATGGAGAGAGTCATCTGTGGCACAGATAGCCCAAGGTGTCATTGTTTGGAGATCATTGACTTTATCGTCCCAACTATTCTTCTGTAGGCGACACTGATCGTCACCTTCCCAGCACTGCTTCTGTACCTACCACACACACTGGCCTCCCAGTGGTACTGCTGCTGTAGCCACTACGAGCCTTACCCTCTCCCTGGCACTGATGCTGAAGCCACTACGAGCCTTACCCTCTCCCTGGCACTGCTGCTGTAGCCACTACGAGCCTTACCCTCTCCCTGGCACTGCTGCTGTAGCCACTACGAGCCTTACCCTCTCCCTGGCACTGCTGCTGTAGCCACTACGAGCCTTACCCTCTCCCTGGCACTGCTGCTGTAGCCACTACGAGCCTTACCCTCTCCCTGGCACTGCTGCTGTAGCCACTACGAGCCTTACCCTCTCCCTGACACTGCTGCTGTAGCCACTACACACCTTGCCCTCTCCTCAGCACTGCTCCTGTAGCCACGACGAGCCTTACCCTCTCCCTGGCACTGCTGCTGTAGCCACTACGCACTCCTTCATCCACCACCCGGGATCATCATCTCTCACGGCCGTCAGTCAAAGTCTTCAACAGTTCACTCTGAGGCCCACTCGTTCGTGAGTTATGAGGTAATTCATCCTCTCCGAACCAAACAGATGTTCGACCAGTCTTTGTTCGTTCTTGCAGGACGAGCTTATACACAAATACGTTTAGGAGAGCACTCAGTGCCTTTCTGGCTTTAATTGAATTCAACAATTTACTCGTGTGACTATGAATAGGAAGATTTGTCCATAATTAAGTCACTAATTAAGCACATCGAACTTGTGTGAATGTGGGTAATTAATGAGTCGTATCGACGACCGATGTCAGAAATCAGCAGGAGAGATACTGAAGGCCAACAACAGATGCTGGTTCAGTCAGTGTGGTAATAATGCTAATACTTCGCCTCAACTTCAGATACACCCGTGCGAGATAAACCATCCACCACACCAGGAGACAGAGAGGTGAACGCGCATGGAATCAGGCCAACGAGTTGAAACAAAAAAAAAAGGCAGTACACTTTGGGTTCCTAGAGAGACTATCTTATCCAACTATCTTACGTTGGAGTTTTAGAAGCTAATGGGTCACAGATATCTAACGCCACTTGTTCTAATTTTCGACCTGGTACATCAGCATCCACAGATTTCATGACCCTCATCTTTACGACAGTTAATTTGTCTACATATCATCAATGGATTTTTGGAGGCTTTGTGATATTAACATTGCCATCAAGGTGTGAGAGCAGTGTCTGCTCTGTAGTGAGTATTAGCTGCTGTGTGAGGAACGCATCCTGCTGTGTGAAGAACGCGCATCCTGCTGTGCGAGGAACGCATCCTGCTGTGTGAGGAACACGTCCTGCTATGTGAGGAACACGTCCCACTGTGTGAGGCACACGTCCCACTGTGTGAGGAACACGTCCTGCTATGTGAGGAACACGTCCCACTGTGTGAGGAACACGTCCTGCTATGTGAGGAACACGTCCCACTGTGCGAGGAACACGTCCTGCTATGTGAGGAACACATCCCACTGTGTGAGGAACACGTCCTGCTATGTGAGGAACACGTCCCACTGTGTGAGGAACACATCCCACTGTGTGAGGAACACGTCCTGCTATGTGAGGAACACATCCCACTGTGTGAGGAACACGTCCTGCTATGTGAGGAACACGACCTGGTGTGCGAGGCACACGTCCTTCTGTGTGAGGAACACGACCTGCTGTGTGAGGAACACGACCTGCTGTGTGAGGCACACGTCCTTCTGTGTGAGGAACACGACCTGCTGTGTGAGGAACACGACCTGCTGTGTGAGGCACACGTCCTGCTGTGTGAGGAACACGACCTGCTGTGTGAATAGCACGACCTGCTGTGTAAGGAACATGCTCTGCTGTGTGAGGCACACGTCCTGCTGTGTGAGGAACACGACCTGCTGTGTGAATAGCACGACCTGCTGTGTGAGGAACATGCTCTGCTGTGTGAGGAACACGACTGGAGCGATGCCTTGATGAGAGGACTTGAAAGAGCAATAGATGATGTAAATCCCGGGGGTGGAGAGGTAAGAGGTGTAAATTGAGTGCAAGGGGCAATTTGAAGTGATGGACGGGGAAGAGCGACAGAGATAGAGCGGTAAGTGGTTAGGTGGGGGGTCCATCTGTAGGTTATACAACAGCGGAGAAAGACTGCGTGGATGATTTGCATACTCCTGACGCAGAGGTGTTCCAAAATGCACATGGACAATGATGAACAGGGAAGAATAACGTGGGGGAAAACATGACAGATTTGTTTCTGACAGGAGAGGATGCGTCAAGACAGTGAGTATGTGCATGATGTGTGATGTAGAACTATAGAAGTGGGGTTTATCTAGTACGAAAACATGTTAATTAACCTCTCACTGTGGATGGTAAGAACTAGAAACGGAACCAACATAAAAGAAAAGGAGGCAGAAAGAAGAAGTGAAGATAAGGAGCGTGAAACATGACTTCCGAGAGAAGAAAGAAATGAATAGAAAGCCGACATGATCCATGACAGTACAAGGTGAGGGTGAGGTGACATTCAACCTGTTCATAGGAACACATTACCCAAGGCTGTCTTCAAAGGTGTGCAGCGCTGCGTGTATACAGGACGGGGAGAGAGAGGAGAGATCCAGTATGATGGAATGAAGAACGAGGAGATATACTGGAGGAGAGAACAAAAGTGAGTTTAGAAGGGAAAGATGACTCTGCCAGATGGTACTGATAGATAGAGGACCAACTGGAGAATACAAAGTCCTGCAAAGGTAAGTTAAAAGAATAATATACATACATAAGGTGGACTTAAATGAGGATATTTGCAGAGAAATGAATGAGGATTTTGAGAAGAAAAACACACTGTTCAGGAAGGAGGTAACTATAAGTAGAGAAGAGAGCTATATACAAGAACGAGAGAATGTTACTGACAAATGAGGGATGGAAATGATAGAAAATAAGACGCGTCTGTTGGTACGATATGTTAGATTTACAAAAGACTTAGAAATAATCACATGGGAGAGGAGGTCAAGGCAAAAGAGGGAGTGAGAAAAGAGCAATAAAGGAAAGAAAACGAATAGTAAGAATCACAGAGAATATGTCCTCTTCGCATAGCTAGTAATATTTATGGTAGATCAGTTAGGAGACCTGTGACAATGTTAAACGCATTAGTGAATCCCTTGTTGATAAAAATGAACAAATTGAATGTAGGAAGGGAGGAGGGTGTGTAGATCCGATCCTGCACTTAGACGAAACACTATGGGAAGATCTAGAGAGAAATGGGAGTGTTCAGCATTAATGGAGGAGGTGTGAATGGAGACATTTGCACTCGACAAATCAGCTTAGTCTGAGTTGTTGAGGAAGATATGAAGCACTTGTGTGGGCGCGGAAGGTTCACGTCCTGCTATAACGTACTGGTCATGGGCTGTGCATGTGTCTGAGTGGCTGTTAGAGGCTGCGTGTGGGTGTTTATAACCATCTCCCTCACTGCAAGCGGAGGAGATTCACTCTGGTGGATATCACTGGTGGGTAGTTGTGACCATCTGCCTCACAGCAGGTGTGGGACGCTCACCTTGGCCGTTGTATACGACCAACTGTCCCATTGCAGCTGTGGGACATCCACCCTCCTGGGGACACGATGGATGGGTGTTTACAAACTCCTGCTCCACAGTAGGTGTGGGACATCCACCCTTCTGGGGACACGATGGATGGGTGTTTACAAACTCCTGCTCCACAGTAGGTGTGGGACATCCACCCTTCTGGGGACACGATGGATGGGTGTTTACAAACTCCTGCTCCACAGCTGGTGTGGGATACCCACCTAGAGGACACCCGATCATGTTCCCTTCACTTTAAATGGTAGGTATAGTCAGTAAAAAAGACGCTCTCCACATCTGAGTGATGATAGACGACCATGCATTATCTATCATACGTTCGTTAATTGTAATGACTGAACGTATAGGAGAACGTCAGCTTATGAGCGACGTTCCCGAGGCCAAAGCAGACAACTGTGAACCATAACGTGCATTTAGTCTCCTCCTCCATCGTGACCTTCCATATCTGTGTGTGCCTGATGTAATGGAGTATTAACCCCACTTAACCCGATATCTGTGTGTCAACCCGACATCTGTGTGTTTCCTCCAGCATCCAGTCATCCAACTCTGTCAAAGTCATGATCAACACTTTTTTAAAAGTTCACCAAATATCTGAAGCAGTAAATTTTAAATTTTTGAGCAGTTCTTCCCTTCCTTTACCTCCCTCAGATTTAATAACATCGAGAAACTGGTATACTGAACAGCTGTTACAGCAAAGGGTGTTGTCTGCGGACATTTCTTTTTTTATATCATAAAATGCAAATGCTGCCACTGTTGTGTGTAACTTTCCCCTTAATGAAAAATTCTTTCAGAATATCAAGTGGAGGGACATCAGTGATGCCAAAGTAAGTAAATCCTCGTGTGTATAGAGTACACTGATGGAGGCAATGGTTATGTAGAGAAAAACAATCATTTAGAGCAGTTGTTATATATTTTTCTTCTTCCACCTTGCTCATACTAATCTATCTTGAAAAATACGAGAGGAAATTATATTCTTTAGCTCTATAGGCCTGTGTGATGTACCAATACTACGTCCAGTTATAGTACACTTGTTCCCTGGAATGGACTGTATCAAACCAACCGTATGTATTTCATGAAATGTATTCAGGTAAACTTACCAATGTGTGTGTGTGTGTGTGTGTGTGTGTGTGTGTGTGTGTGTGTGTGTGTGTGTGTCTGTGTCTGTGTGTCTGTGTGTGGTGGAATTTAAGTGATATATATATATATATATATATATATATATATATATATATATATATATATGTATATATATATATATATATATATATATATATATATATATATATATATATATATATATATATATATATATATATATATATATATATATATATATATATATATATATATATATATATATATATAATTCACTCGTTATCTGGGTTATGATTAAGCTAGAATCTCGACATATCAGATTTTCACAGCAATCAACATACTTGTCATCAATGTATATCATCAGTGTCGACATCTTCAAGAAAGATGTTACTTCTTCATCACATTGACGTGTACAGGAAGGTGCGGTGGGACAGATGGAGGTGATTATAATAACTTCCAATTAAACTCAGAATTTACACATTGCTTTACAGACCTTCTGAGAGAGAAGTGATCTACGTAACCTCCATATCTCACTGGATTCAGGCAATGAGCAAGCAACAACTTACTCCTTATTTTTGTCAACACAAAGAAAAAGGAGGAAAAAAGAAAAACTAAAATGAACTTACCTCTGTTCTAAAGGAATGTTTTAGGACAGGGAAGAGATGTGTAAAGTTTCCTAAACCAGCGAGAGTCTTGACCTAGACTTGAGGAGGTCTGCTTCGAAGCAGGAGGAAGGTAGAGTGAACTGCTGTGCCACACACATTCTGCAAAATACCCTCTGTGACAGGTGTGTGCTGGTAAGGCATAGCTATGGCTTGTGTGGCACAAGGAGGTACATCTCATTTCGTTTAGGTGGAGGAGCACAAGGCTGTGTGAGAGGTAGGTGCCAAATTGTCTCCTTTGAAACCAGTTTAATTCAGTGACTCTTGAGGAGACATCAAGTGTTTCAGATGACTGCGGGAGATTTCGTAACAGCAGACTAATTTATTTCTTAATTGTTTTGCAAATAGGAATGTTAATTACCTCTAAGGGCTCGAGGAAAGTTCAAGTTTATACATTTTCTTTTTTCGTCTTGAGCAATGAAAACCAAACGAGCGGTTGTTTGATATGGTTATTACGTAATTACCTACGTGTAATTGCCTATTTATACAGCAAAGGGGAGGGAGTTGTACATGCTTGGGGCGCGCTTCTCTTAAACGTTTTCTACTTTCGTAAAACGTTTGAAACTTCCGTATGCTCTCAGCCTCCATAATTTCCTCACGTTATCAAAATGGTCCATCACACGTTTTCTAAGTTTATTTTTTTGCTTAGTTTTATATTATGGTCTCCTTTACTTGTTCTGATCCCGGCATCTTTCAAAGAACCCTTCACTGCTTAAAGAGTGTGATCAAGTCTCTCCTCACTCTTTTCTCTTCCATGGTCGTCACATTAAATGGTATCTAATCTCTCGCTGTAACTTAGCTCTCTTACTTCCGGTACTATCTTTGATGCCTTCCTCTGGACCTTCTCTATTAGATCGCTTTGTTGAAGTGCGGTGACCAAACCTGAGATTCATACTTGGGATTTGGCCTGACATACCGCCACGAACAGCTTTCCGGATCTCCTTTATTCTTATTTATGTACTTGAATGAAATCTCAAAATATCTGTCATCAGACAGTTGGTCTCCTTCGCTCCTTTCCTGGAGACGAGTTGAGGACAATGTCGAAATTGGACCCCTATGGTCTCTCGGCTGCCTGGGAAGGTGTTTCTGTTCTTCGCTCGTGATTCTGTTGGTGGTATTGGTTGCCTCAGTGAGAGCTTGCTTGTGCCGTCTCTCTGAAACGCCTTAGATCGAGAGACTGTACCATCTCCCTGGCTTTCCTTTCGGGGTGAGAGAGTCTCTGTGATGGTTGGGACTATCACAGAGCGGGAGAGACTGTTCAGTTACCCCCCTTCACCTATTCAGAGGGAGAGACTCACCTATTCAGAGAGAGAGACTCACCTTCTCAGAGGGAGAGACTCACCTTCTCAGAGAGAGAGACTCACCTTCTCAGAGGGAGAGACTCACCTTCTCAGAGGGAGAGACCTTCTCAGAGGGAGAGACTCACCTTCTCAGAGAGAGAGACTTACCTTCTCAGAGGGAGAGAGTCACCTTCTCAGAGAGAGAGTCACCTTCTCAGAGAGAGAGACTCACCTTCTCAGAGGGAGAGACTCACCTTCTCAGAGGGAGAGACTCTTCAGTCACTCTTACCTTCTCACCTTCGCTCAGTCATCATACCTTGAGAGTAATAAAGTCACTGCCACCTGCAACACTGCGCCGTGATGGTGCGACGCTGTATAACATCACCGTCAGCAAATACACCCTGATTGGCTCATCGGCGGTGACGTCAGAGGCCCACAGACAACCCCAGGCAAATCAATGAAGAGCGACTTTATTAAAGTACCAGAGCCACACCAAGAGAATAATAAAACCTTCCATAGGGTCTAGAGGGCTCTCGTATTTGTCCAGAAAAAGACCACTACGGAACCGTCAAATCAATAACACCTGTGATATCGGGTTGATAATGGTGTTATTCCTATCCACCAGGTGTTCTAGACAGGTAGACACAATGCCTTAGATCGGCAGAGGCCAATATGACACGTTCACAGCTCACCCGTCCATCAGCTGACTATCCTGTGACGCTGAGTATTACGTGATGGAGTCTGTCAGTACAATAACTTCCAGCCAAGTACGAAGGCATTTTAGACGCTGACACAAGGACCTGGGCATAGAGAGCAAGTCTGTGATGTGGTAGTCTGTTGTACGACTATTGGATTTGGCTTATCTCATCTCTCACTCTGTTGTTATCGTCATAACAACAGTGAGAAGCTTACCCAAGCTCATATCTCAGTAACCTATACTTATAGATTTCCCTCTTTGCCTGTTATCACTTTCGCTGCAGTGTTGGTTCACTCTCCCTTCTTTTGCAGGTATTACTTCTGTTTCTTTTTCAAATAGTTAACTTCATATATAGTCTACCATTTACCAGACCCCGTAATACCCGGGCAGGATATTGCAATGCGTTAGTATTGTGCGTTCGCTGGCATCTCTAGGATGGGGTATTATAATATCTGCTTCTTTCCCTACACCGCGTAGTTTTGGAACGCTTTACCCCCTTATGTCAACCCTAATACTACGAAGTGCCTCGGTTTGAAAGACATATTATCCCTTTTCTTAGAGACTTTTATTTTTGTTTTTTCTCCTCTTGTCAGTTCTCCCACTTCTAGTATCTCAGTTTAGGCCCCTGACCTCGATGTCATTGGTCTCGAACATGAGAGAAAATTTTCACCTTCTTCAGAGCTACACATCACAGTACGATTGTGAGGAAAACAGATGACCAACAACAAGGGAAAGTAATGTGACCTGAGTGACCCTACAGCATAGTGACCACGAACCAGCTAGAGCCAAGGGGAAGTCTGTGATATAGTCAGTATTGGTTTGGTTGTGGTGATCGGCATTAGATATGATGGTATACAAACATCCATCCACCCACCCATCCACCCATCCACCCATCCACCCATCCACCCACCCACACACACACACACACACACACACACACACACACACACATACGTGGTGCTCAGTACACACACACATGAAGGAATGGTGAAGTATATACACAAGGCTGGCAAAGGAAATTATGTTGAAATTTCCTCACCATTCTTGAGCGAAGCTGTGATATGCAGGACGGTGAGGACATTCTCTGTGGATGACTTCCTCCGGGTAATAGTGAGGCAAGAACCTTTCCTCAGCAAGAAATACTCTGAAATCTGTATCAATGAGACAATCTACACTACCATGATGACTACGAGATGAAAGTTATGGGGTGAATGAGACAGAAGCAGGTGAGCCATTGGTTGACAGTGTGGGTGAGTTAGATGACACTTTTGATCCACAGATCATGAATACATGTGCCTCTTAACCTCCAGAGGAGGAAGTTACTGCACACCTGCAGAGGAGGAAGTTACTGCACACCTGCAGAAGAGGAAGTTACTGCACACCTGCAAAGGAGGAAGTTACTGCACACCTGCAAAGGAGGAAGTTACTGCACACCTGCAGAGGAGGAAGTTACTACACACCTGCAAAGGAGGAAGTTACTGCACACCTGCAGAAGAGGAAGTTACTGCACACCTGCAGAGGAGGAAGTTACTGCACACCTGCAGAGGAGGAAGTTACTACACACCTGCAAAGGAGGAAGTTACTGCACACCTGCAGAGGAGGAAGTTACTGCACACCTGCAGAGGAGGAAGTTACTGCACACCTGCAGAGGAGGAAGTTACTGCACACCTGCAGAGGAGGAAGTTGCTGCACACCTGCAGAGGAGGAAGTTACTGCACACCTGCAAAGGAGGAAGTTACTGCACACCTGCAGAAGAGGAAGTTACTGCACACCTGCAGAGGAGGAAGTTACTGCACACCTGCAGAGGAGGAAGTTACTACACACCTGCAGAGGAGGAAGTTACTGCACAGCTTCCCGCTACACAAGTGCAGGAGGAGACGTGGGAGGGAACTCATGAAACACTGATCATGTCAGAAGCAACTGACAGTACGGTTCAATGATCTATTTCTCTTTTCACTTTTTATCATTTTTTCCCTCGACAGGTCAATTTACCATGTTGAATATTCAATGCATCATTCTGACAGGTTAGGTGAAAAGGAATTAATCCAAACTGTCGTGTGCCAAAGTAGCCAAATCAGTCAGTTTTGAAGACGAAGTGCAGTTGGTAGAGAGGATAATGATAGAGTTCGTATATGGCTGGTAATTATACTGACGGTAGGGTTTAGTGTGGGTATGTTCCTGTACTGGTACTGGGGTTAGTACTGGGGTAGGCAGGTAGGGACTTGGTCCTGCACTGGTACTGGGGTTAGTACTGGGGTTGGCAGGTAGGGACTTGGTCCTGCACTGGTACTGGGGTTAGTACTGGGGTTGGTAGGTACAGAGGTGATCTTGCACTGATACAGGGGTTCGTTGGTGTAGACTTGCCCCTGCATTGATACAGGGGTTAGCACTGGAGACGGTTGGTGTCCAGTTGGTTCTGTCTTGATGCTGGAGTCAACATCAAACATCAACGCTCCAAAGGGAGTCCTCTGAGCACCTCGTCTGATGAAACTGGCAAATAACAACCTGGCAGATAACAACCGGGCAAATAACAACCTGGCAAATAACAACCTGGCAAATAACAACCTGGCAAAGAGCTGCCAGAGGAAACATCAGACGGCAATACACCAACTACCTTAAGACTCCCTCCTCTGGGGTGTGCCTCCGATATGCTCTCGTACAGACGGAGGTAAACTGAGATGCTGTGTTTACTATAGTCCCTCCCTGGCTGTGTGGAGTAACTGATGACTGCAAAAAACCTTTCATCATAGGAGCTTTATAATTGCCTATCTACTATATAAATATATTCACTTATCTAGGTATCTATCCATCTATCTATCTATCTATTTATGTATCTACATATCTATCTATCTATCTATCCATCTATCTATCTATCTACCTATCTATTTATCTATCTATCTACCTATCTATTTATCTATCTATCTATCTATCTATCTACCTATCTATCTATCTATCTATCTATCTATCTATCTATCTATCTATCTATCTATCTATCTATCTATCTATCTATCTATCTATCTATCTATTTATCTATCCATCTATCTATCTATATCTATCTATCCATCTATCTACCTATCTATTTATCTATCCATCTATCTATCTATATCTATCTATCCATCTATCTATCTATATCCGTCTATCTATCTATCTATTTATCTATCTATCTATCTATCTATCTATCTATTTATCATCTGTCGTTTTATCTATCTATCTACCTATCTATCTATCTATTTATTTTTTCCATCATCTATCTGTATTCAAATGTTTGTCTAATTACAGAGACATGATTAGACATGAATACAGAAGTCCAATTATAATCATGTATGTATATACGCAATATTGCTTATGGTGCCCTGTGGTTCCTGAACAGTCTCTAGCCAGAATTCTCCATAATATAATGACGTAATTACATTCCTTTAAAAAAGTTTTGATGAACTGATACATATCCACAGCAAGTCAACATTATCTGAGTCGTACGGACTATAGCTTCGCCATGCCTTCGACCTACCTCAAATTGACCTCCTTCCGCAAGATGTTTGAACCAGCCATCTAACTCGCCATGCCTTCAACCTCCCTCAAATTGCCCTCCTCAGATGTTTGAACTAGCCATCTCACTCGTTAAGTGCCTTGAGAACGGAGTTACATACCACACAAGAGAGGATGAGGATGGGTGAGTAGTATCTGTGTGCCATGGCCACAGTGGCATCGCATCCATGAGCGCCAAACCTTGACTGGGTTACTGGAGAATATCTGGATATGTAAATGCATCACTGCGTTTAGGAGATAAGATAAGCATATGCTATGATATGGCGGGAGATAACATTGATGCTGGAGTGGGAGTCGCACTGTAAAGATAAGAAAATAAAGTGAGTCTTCAGATGTACACTGGTAATATGTATTTCGGAAAAAGAAGGCGTTGTGCATAGTAATATACTTCTAGTGTGATATTTGACACAAATTTTCATCAAATTGCTGTTCATAAGAAGTGTAAGATAAGGGTAACAAGTGTGCAAAAAGTCAGCCAATTTCTCACGAAAAGCGAAATAACTCTACGGGATTGTCGCACCTTATTTCAATAGCGCATAATTTGTGAAAAAAGTCTACGGCCACACCCACCCGTGTTTCATTATACCAACCAAAAAAAATCCTACATTTTTTGCCCCATATACATTTCTCCACCTGAACAGGTGTAATAACATACCAAGCACAATTTCACTTTGAAAAAAGAAACAAAAATGAAACAAAGCGACTTACTAAACAGCATTTAACTAATGATATATCATGAGCTAAACTTTCCAGATCTGTCCGTCATTGCTCCTCTGTAACAGTGCGATTCTGGTCTCCACTGAACAATATGAAAGGCACCTTGTGTCTGACCGGGTGTGGGCACTATGTAGGATCTGGTACCACTCAAAAATGGTTGAACTTTTGAGGTATTGGATCTTTTGATACTAATATCATCATACGATTGTGGTAGCTGATTGTGTAAAATGCTAGGAGTCATTATCTTTCTTTTTCAGAATGAAGTAACTAGATGAATGATCTATATGAATACAAGTCGTCAAAAATAAGGCAAGGTTATAAAATGGATGACTGGGGAAAACCTGCCTTGAAATACCTTCTGGCCAGGTGAGTATCTGCCTCACCCTCTGGAGACCAGACAGCTTCGTACCAACACCAGTGTCCTCGTCTCCTCTACCTGAGCGATGTCTGTAAACCTAATGAAGAATCTATCAACACTTACGAAGGAAGAGAAACCTTTCAACGTTTCGCAAGATTAAAAGGAACTTTCTAAGGCTATGAATTGGAAGAGGAGCACCTGAATCTCTGGACGGACTGTGTGCAAACACACACACACACACACACACACACACACACACACACACACACACAATATCACTATGCAAATATGGAGTAGCACTTAAGGAATCATCCATGATAGCCCCCACTGTCATTAAAAGGTCAAGTCTTAGTGGTACTTCTATTAACAGACTTCCCAGCGCTCGCTGTGACGGTCATGCGAAGACCATTCAACACTTGGTTTATATTTCCATAGAGATCAAATTCTGGCCACTTGATCACGGCTGGACTATGACTAAATTACTCGCCCTTAGTTATAGTGTGGCATAGAGCTGATACCAGCCACGTTATGGTGGGTGAGACGGTGGGCAACAGTCGTCATGACCAGAGACTTGCCCCCCGCTACGGGACTGGATGGGTGGGATCTTGCCCTCGGATAACGTAGCCAAGACCCGATTCTGAAGGAGAGTCTCTACTGCCGTAGGACCAGCCTGGGTGTTCTTCTACTGTTACAGGAACATACTAGATCCTTCCGCGGGAAGACTGGCCTTAGATCTACTGCCAGAGGAGCAGGATGAGACCAGTTACCAAAGGAAGGACCTTGGGAGGCCCTGTGGCCGAGGGAACTGAGCTGAGATCTGCTGCCGGAGGAACTAGGCGGGATCTGTTTCAGATGGCAGTCGATCTCGCTGTTGGAGGCCATAGCTGTGACCTGCTGCCGGAGGAACTAGTTATACTTGCTGCTGGAGGGAAGTTGGTGTGAGACCTGAGCCTAGAAGACCTGAATGGAACTTGCATCAAGCGGACTCTGTGTAAAAACAAACGATATGAATATAAATTAAGACGATCTTCATAGGGATAAGAACAACAAGAGATTATCTCGATGATAATAAGTTAAGAATAATGAAGATAATGTTAATAATAATAGCGATTGTGATGATGGTATATAAAGCAGTTTACTTCATTTACACTGTATACACACTCATTATGTGAGATGCACCAAGCAGTAATGACAACACATTCGTCATTAACAACTAATTTAACTAATGTGGCGACATTTAATGGAATACCGAAGGAAACGAAATGTCATAAATAGTATGTTTTTCTATAGAAGCACAAAATTATCTCTATTGATACCCTTATCCCTTCTGAGCACTTTTAAATATGTAACCTTGTGTACAGTGTATCCTGGTAGATGTGAACTTCGTACTGTATTACGAATCCGTCAAAGCAAGACGTCACGGAACTTAAAAGTAATTCTTTTGTCACTCATCCTCATATGCTGTCGCAAACGCAGAGAGAGAGGGAGGATGACATCATCCACCTCTGTACTTGTCCGGGCAGCTGCGTCCGTCGGCCCGATCATCCGTCCCACTCGATCAATAGCAGCGTCAGACACCACATTAAGGGTTTAGATACCACATTAAGGGTTTAGATACCACATTAAGGGTTTAGATACCACATTAAGGGTTTAGATACCACATTAAGGGTTTAGATACCACATTAAGGGTTTAGATACCACATTAAGGGTTTAGATACCACATTAAGGGTTTAGATACCACATTAAGGGTTTAGATACCACATTAAGGGTTTAGATACCACATTAAGGGTTTAGATACCACATTAAGGGTTCAGATACCACATTAAGGGTTTAGATACCACATTAAGGGTTTAGATACCACATTAAGGGTTTAGATACCACATTAAGGGTTTAGATACCACATTAAGGGTTTAGATACCACATTAAGGGTTTAGATACCACATTAAGGGTTTAGATACCACATTAAGGGTTTAGATACCACATTAAGGGTTTAGATACCACATTAATGATTTAGATGCCAAAAAGCATTTAAGAGTTAATTTGAAAGAGGCATTTAAGGGTTAATTTGAAAGAAGCATTTAAGGGTTGATTTGAAAGAAGTGTTTAAGAGTTAATTTTGAAAGAAGTATTTAAGAGTTGATTTGAAAGAAGTACTTTAGAGTTAATTTTGAAAGAAGCATTGAAGAGTTAATATAAAAAAAGCATTTAAGGGCTAATTTGAAGGAAGTATTCAAGGGTCGATTTGAAAGAAATATTTAAGGTTAATTTGAAGGAAGTATTCAAGGGTTAATTTGAAAGAAATATCTTAGGGTTAATTTGAAGGAAGTATTCAAGGGTTAATTTGAAAGAAATATTTAAAGGTTAATTTGAAAGAAGTATTCAAGAGTTAATTTGAAGGAAGTATTTAAGGGTTAATTTGAAAGAAACATTTAAAGGTTGATTTGAAGGAAGTATTTAAGGGTTGATTTGAAAGAAATGTTTATGGGTTAATTTGAAGGAAGTATTCAAGGGTTAATTTGAAAGAAACATTTAAAGGTTGATTTGAAGGAAGTATTCAAGGGTTAATTTGAAAGAAACATTCAAAGGTTAATTTGAAAGAAGTACTTAAACGTAAATTTGAAGGAAGTATTTAAGACTTAATTTGAAAGAAGTATTTAAGGGTTAATTTGAAAGAAACATTTAAAGGTTAATTTGAAAGACGTATTTAAGGGTTAATTCTCATAAGCCAACCGGTGATGTTATTAACCTGGTGACAGAGCTTCAGTGTGCCATGGTCCCAGTGGTCTCGGGTCGGCGGCGGACCTGGAGAATCAGTGTGTAATGGCGTGGGAGGTCGTGGAGGCCACGGATGGGGGGCCAGGAGAATGTCAGGACAAGATCTATGCCGCAGTAAATAAGGTGAAACAAAGGTTAAACGGCCATGAAAAGCTGAATTATGGCCAAGCCTCCCTCCGCCTCCACGATGAACTTCTGGGTTGGAGGTTTTGAGGATGACTTTTGAGGTTGAGGATCTTAAGGATAACTTTTTTAGGCTGGAGGTTTCAAGGACGACTTTTGAGGTTGGAGGTCTTAAGGATAACTTTTTTAGGCTGGAGGTTTTAAGGACGACTTTTGAGGTTGGAGGTTTTAAGGACGACTTTTGAGGTTGGAGGTTTTAAGGACGACTTTTGAGGTTGGAGGTTTTAAGGACGACTTTTGTGGCGGATACTGACCTTATCTTGTAGCAGTACTGACCTTATCTTGTGGCGGATACTGACCTTATCTTGTGGCGGATACTGACCTTATCTTGTAGCAGTACTGACCTTATCTTGTGGCTGGTACTGACCTTATCTTGTGGCTGGTACTGACCTTATCTTGTAGCATGTACTGACCTTATCTTGTAGCATGTACTGACCTTATCTTGTAGCAGTACTGACCTTATCTTGTAGCATGTACTGACCTTATCTTGTGGCGGATACTGACCTTATCTTGTAGCATGTACTGACCTTATCTTGTAGCATGTACTGACCTTATCTTGTAGCAGTACTGACCTCATCTTGTGGCTGGTACTGACCTTATCTTGTGGCGGATACTGACCTTATCTTGTGGCTGGTACTGACCTTATCTTATGGCAAGTACTGACCTTATCTTGTAGCATGTACTGACCTTATCTTGTAGCAGTACTGACCTTATCTTGTAGCAGTACTGACCTTATCTTGTAGCAGTACTGACCTTATCTTGTAGCAGTACTGACCTTATCTTGTGGCGGATACTGACCTTATCTTGTGGCGGATACTGACCTTATCTTGTGGCGGATACTGACCTTATCTTGTAGCATGTACTGACCTTATCTTGTAGCAGTACTGACCTTATCTTGTGGCGGATACTGACCTTATCTTGTAGTAGGTACTGACCTTATCTTGTAGCATGTACTGACCTTATCTTGTAGCATGTACTGACCTTATCTTGTAGCATGTACTGACCTTATCTTGTAGCAGGTACTGACCTTATCTTGTAGCAGGTACTGACCTTATCTTGTAGCAGGTACTGACCTTATCTTGTAGCAGTACTGACCTTATCTTGTAGCAGTACTGACCTTATCTTGTAGAGGTACTGACCTTATCTTGTGGCGGATACTGACCTTATCTTGTGGCGGATACTGACCTTATCTTGTGGCGGATACTGACCTTATCTTGTGGCGGATACTGACCTTATCTTGTAGCAGGTACTGACCTTATCTTGTAGCAGGTACTGACCTTATCTTGTGGCGGATACTGACCTTATCTTGTGGCGGATACTGACCTTATCTTGTGGCGGATACTGACCTTATCTTGTAGCAGGTACTGACCTTATCTTGTGGCGGATACTGACCTTATCTTGTAGCAGGTACTGACCTTATCTTGTGGCGGATACTGACCTTATCTTGTAGCAGTACTGACCTTATCTTGTAGCAGGTACTGACCTTATCTTGTGGCGGATACTGACCTTATCTTGTGGCGGATACTGACCTTATCTTGTAGCAGTACTGACCTTATCTTGTAGCATGTACTGACCTTATCTTGTAGCAGGTACTGACCTTATCTTGTGGCGGATACTGACCTTATCTTGTAGCATGTACTGACCTTATCTTGTAGCATGTACTGACCTTATCTTGTGGCGGATACTGACCTTATCTTGTAGAGGTACTGACCTTATCTTGTAGCAGTACTGACCTTATCTTGTAGCAGGTACTGACCTTATCTTGTAGCAGTACTGACCTTATCTTGTAGCAGTACTGACCTTATCTTGTAGCAGTACTGACCTTATCTTGTAGCAGTACTGACCTTATCTTGTAGCAGTACTGACCTTATCTTGTAGCAGTACTGACCTTATCTTGTAGAGGTACTGACCTTATCTTGTAGCATGTACTGACCTTATCTTGTAGCAGTACTGACCTTATCTTGTAGAGGTACTGACCTTATCTTGTAGCAGTACTGACCTTATCTTGTAGCAGGTACTGACCTTAACTTGTAGCAGGTACTGACCTTATCTTGTAGCATGTACTGACCTTATCTTGTAGCATGTACTGACCTTATCTTGTAGCAGGTACTGACCTTATCTTGTAGCAGGTACTGACCTTATCTTGTAGCAGGTACTGACCTTATCTTGTAGCAGGTACTGACTTATCTTGTAGCAGTACTGACCTTATCTTGTGGCGGATACTGACCTTATCTTGTAGAGGTACTGACCTTATCTTGTAGAGGTACTGACCTTATCTTGTAGCATGTACTGACCTTATCTTGTAGCAGGTACTGACCTTATCTTGTAGCAGGTACTGACCTTATCTTGTAGCAGGTACTGACCTTATCTTGTGGCAGGTACTGACCTTATCTTGTAGCAGGTACTGACCTTATCTTGTAGCAGTACTGACCTTATCTTGTAGAGGTACTGACCTTATCTTGTAGCAGTACTGACCTTATCTTGTAGCAGGTACTGACCTTATCTTGTAGCAGTACTGACCTTATCTTGTAGCAGGTACTGACCTTATCTTGTAGCAGTACTGACCTTATCTTGTAGCAGGTACTGACTTATCTTGTAGCAGTACTGACCTTATCTTGTAGCAGGTACTGACCTTAACTTGTAGCAGGTACTGACCTTATCTTGTAGAGGTACTGACCTTATCTTGTAGAGGTACTGACCTTATCTTGTAGCAGGTACTGACCTTATCTTGTAGCAGTACTGACCTTATCTTGTGGCTGGTACTGACCTTATCTTGTAGCAGGTACTGACCTTATCTTGTGGCGGATACTGACCTTATCTTGTGGCGGATACTGACCTCATCTTGTGGCTGGTACTGACCTTATCTTGTGGCGGATACTGACCTTATCTTGTGGCTGGTACTGACCTTATCTTGTAGCAGGTACTGACCTTATCTTGTAGCAGGTACTGACCTTATCTTGTAGCAGGTACTGACCTTATCTTGTAGCAGGTACTGACCTTATCTTGTAGCAGGTACTGACCTTATCTTGTAGCAGGTACTGACCTTATCTTGTAGCATGTACTGACCTTATCTTGTAGCAGGTACTGACCTTATCTTGTAGCAGGTACTGACCTTATCTTGTAGCAGGTACTGACCTTATCTTGTAGCATGTACTGACCTTATCTTGTAGCAGGTACTGACCTTATCTTGTAGCAGGTACTGACCTTATCTTGTAGCAGGTACTGACCTTATCTTGTAGCAGGTACTGACCTTATCTTGTAGCAGGTACTGACCTTATCTTGTAGCAGGTACTGACCTTATCTTGTGGCGGAGCTTAGGTACTGACCTTATCTTGTAGCAAGTACTGACCTTATTCTTGTAGCATGTACTGACCTATCTTGTTCATGTACTGACCTTATCTTGTAGCAGGTACTGACCTTATCTTGTAGCAGGTACTGACCTTATCTTGTAGCAGGTACTGACCTTATCTTGTAGTAGGTACTGACCTTATCTTGTAACAGGTACTGACCTTATCTTGTAGCAGGTACTGACCTTATCTTGTAGCTGGTGATAATCTATCCAGACTCTGGGTGTAACATATGGGTACACAACACACAATACCTCCCCAGCAGCCAGGACTCGAACCCTAGGACCTCACGGTATACAAATGAAGTGTCTGCACCAGATCTCCTCTTTTGTTTAGGATGATCTCAAGTGATATGTAATTAGGGACAATTAAGAGTTAATGAGTCATTAACGATGATAACACTGGGAGCATTAAGATAATGAAGACTCTGTAGACATTCAGTTAATGAGAGGTGATAAAGATCAAATATCTATCTATCTATCTATCTATCTATCTATCTATTTTTATCTACTTCTCTCTCTCTCTCTCTCTCTCTCTCTCTCTCTCTCTCTCTCTCTCTCTCTCTCTCTCTCTCTCTCTCTCTCTCTCTCTCTCTCTCTCTTTCTATGTATGTATTTATGTAAATATATATATATATATATATATATATATATATATATATATATATATATATATATATATATATATATATATATATATATATATATATATATATATATATATATATATATATATATATATATATATATATATATATATATATATATATATATATATATATATACTCACACACACACACGCACAGTAGCAATAAACTAGAAAGATTATTTCGAGACTAACTCAACAAAGAGACATATATAACTAACGCTGAGGGGCCAATGGGCTGCAATTTCCCTAAAAAGCAGTTTCAAAAGGTTTTCTTCTCCCGCTGCTTTTGACGACTCGCTCGTGACACTAATCTAATATAAGTTCGAGGACAGAAGAAAGAAAGAAAAAAAAGACTGGGTCCTACTCAAGATGGCAGACAGCTCTCTAACCTGTGCGTTCTTCTGGTCGCAGACAGACATTGCTTTTAGTCTGAACACATCTCCTTTCATGGTGGCGTAACACCATGGCGGCACATTAGGAGCGTCAGAGGCATTCCAGAATGGAAGGTAAGGTTCTTTGTTCCCCTGAAGGAGGAAGAGGAGGAGGAGGAGGAGGAGGAGGAGGAGGAGAGGAGGAACAGCAGAGGGGCAGTGGTGAACGTGTCCAGGTGGAGTTGGAGGTCATGGGGGCGCCTTACGATCTCGAGGTGCCTTGGTGAAGGACAACACTTCGATGTTGATGTTTCATGATTTGGAACATTGAGGTATACAGGGGGCGACGTGCAGGCCATGTGAAGCAGCCGGGGTGGGACAATGGAAAGGAGTGTGGGGGTCGGGTTGTTGTGGATTAGGAGCTGTGGTATCTGGGCATTGCAAATGACAGCTAGAAGAACAGTGTGAGCTGCTTTGGCCTCTCTTCGTCTGTTCCTGGCGCTACCTCGCTGACACGAGAGAGAGAGAGAGAGAGAGAGAGAGAGAGAGAGAGAGAGAGAGAGAGAGAGAGAGAGAGAGAGAGAGAGAGAGAGAGAGAGAGAGAGAAAAGAAAACGATTTCCGAGTGATTTGGAAACGAAAACGCGTTAACGTGCGCGCGGGACAGTAGTCGACCTTTTTTTTCATCCTTTTTTTCCCCCCCACGCGTCAGATGGAGGTGACAAGTGAATATTGCTCCTATATATATATATATATATATATATATATATATATATATATATATATATATATATATATATATATATATATATATATATATGTATGTATTCAACCGTCCACCTTTCCCAACATTCGCACGGGGCGTCTGTCGTCTCAACAGTGGCGGGTTCCGTTCTTGTACTCAGTTGTACTTAGGAGGCCTAGGTGTTCGTCTGATCCCCGACTGCCATCACCACTGGCTCGGTTATTAGGGCCATATCTGCCCCCCTGCTGGTGTAATCAGAGCGTCCCGCTGGTGGGTGATGGTTGGTTGTTGAGAAGGGACCGAGGGAGGGAGAGAGCGAGGGAGGGAAGGAGTGAGGCGGGACCTCCTTATCTCTATGAAAGAAGGATGCTATCAAGCCCTTGTGCATGTGTGTGTGTGTGTGTGTGTGTGTGTGTGTGTGTGTGTGTGTGTGTGTTCGGTCCTAAGACCCACGATATTCCTTATCTGCATCAGTGAATGAGAGATAACAGAACTAAACAGTTTAGATTAACACCTGAGTGTGGTTCTAATGATATGCAGGTGGATAACACACACGACACACTCCCTGGACAGATATGTCCTCACGACTTGCTATACAACTGTGAGAATGAAATCATGTGTTACATGTCGACTGAACTTCATGCCACTGTGTCCAATCGTAGATTACGTTACAGCTCTGCTGTATCCGCTAACTACAGGGCGATATGGAAATGCGTCTGTGTGTGTATTTTTGGCTGGTGCGACGAGCTTTGAGAAGCTTAGCGGCTGTGTATCGAGAGTGTAGGTCGTGAGAGGATGGGTAGTCAGCAGTGTTGTGGAGCAGATGATCCGAGAGTCAACGTTGTTTAATGGAATACGGACGCTCTGGCTCAGGGGGTGGAGCTCCAGGCTTAACAGGAGGAGGAGGAGGAGGAGGAGGAGGAGGAGGAGGAGGAAGAGAAGGTGGTGAAGGAGGAGGAGGAAGAGGAGGAGGAGGAGAAGGAAGAAGAGGAGGAGGAGGAAGAGAAGGTGGTGAAGGAGGAGAAAGAGGAGGAGAAGGAGGAGGTGGGAGAGAAGGTGGTAAAGGAGGAGGAGGAAGGAGTAAGAGGAGAAGGTGGTGAAGAAGGAGGAGGAGGAAGAGGACGAAGAGGAGGAGGAAGAGGAAGAGGAGGAGGAGGGTGGAGCACAGTCCGCTCTGAAGCCAAGTGTCCTGGGGTGGTAGGATGGTCCGGTGTACAGGCCAGGAACGTAGGTCAGTGATGGTCTGGTGTTCACAACGGGTCATTGTTGGGTCTCGTGATGGTGTGTCGTATTACATGGGAGGATGGGGCTCATTATATGGATTGCTGTACTTAATAGAAAAAATGGGCTCACGTTAATCAGTAACGTACCAGAGGAAAACTGTGATATGAGACTTAATTCTATAATCACGTAGATGATTCCACACATATTGATACCTGGCTGTATGGGTACATGGGTGAATGAATGATATATAATACGTTATTCAATGGGTTTTCTCCATTCAGGCCACTATTGTTAATTCATTTACCCTCATCATTCCATCCCCCAGTGGACCATCAGCTGCCAGCAACGTGGAGGGGACCATTGGTTTGCCCATTCATCAGAAGAAAAAAAGAGAGAGGAAAAAATTGAAATTCGAGAGGAATTCTTTTAACTGTATTTCAAAATTAAACTCTTTATAGTACACAGAGAGAGAGAGAGAGAGAGAGAGAGAGAGAGAGAGAGAGAGAGAGAGAGAGAGAGAGAGAGAGAGAGAGAGAGAGAGAGAGAGAGAGAGAGAGAGAGAGAGAGAGAGAGAGAGAGAGAGAGAGAGAGAGAGAGAGAGAGAGAGAGAGAGAGAGAGAGAGAGAGAGAGAGAGAGAGAGAGAGAGAGAGAGAGAGAGAGAGAGAGAAGGGGGCCGGGCCAGGATTATTAATTTTATAACTGTCATGCCAAAAAAAAAATGTTTTGGTATTTCTGCTTTTGCATTTTCAGTCGCTGACGCCGGGAAGAACTGGCTGTGACCTGACCAGGTCAGGGGATGTGACCTTGGCCACCACCAGGGTTCAATAGGTAGTGACATGACCAGCTACAGGAAGATTAAAGCGGCTTTGGCCCACAACGAGACCAGCAGGGAGTGGATATATATATATATATATATATATATATATATATATATATATATATATATATATATATATATATATATATATATATATATATATAGGGGCAAGTATGAAGTCTGTTGGGGATGAGAGAGCTTGGGAAGTGAGTCAGTTGTTGTTCGCTGATGATACAGCGCTGGTGGCTGATTCATGTGAGAAACTGCAGAAGCTGGTGACTGAGTTTGGTAAAGTGTGTGGAAGAAGAAAGTTAAGAGTAAATGTGAATAAGAGCAAGGTTATTAGGTACAGTAGGGTTAAGGATCAAGTCAATTGGGAGGTGAGTCTGAATGGAGAAAAACTGGAGGAAGTGAAGTGTTTTAGATATCTGGGAGTGGATCTGGCAGCGGATGGAACCATGGAAGCGGAAGTGGATCATAGGGTGGGGGAGGGGGCGAAAATTCTGGGGGCCTTGAAGAATGTGTGGAAGTCGAGAACATTATCTCGGAAAGCAAAAATGGGTATGTTTGAAGGAATAGTGGTTCCAACAATGTTGTATGGTTGCGAGGCGTGAGCTATGGATAGAGTTGTGCGCAGGAGGATGGATGTGCTGGAAATGAGATGTTTGAGGACAATGTGTGGTGTGAGGTGGTTTGATCGAGTGAGTAACGTAAGGGTAAGAGAGATGTGTGGAAATAAAAAGAGCGTGGTTGAGAGAGCAGAAGAGGGTGTTTTGAAGTGGTTTGGGCACATGGAGAGAATGAGTGAGGAAAGATTGACCAAGAGGATATATGTGTCGGAGGTGGAGGGAACGAGGAGAAGAGGGAGACCAAATTGGAGGTGGAAAGATGGAGTGAAAAAGATTTTGTGTGATCGGAGCCTGAACATGCAGGAGGGTGAAAGGAGGGCAAGGAATAGAGTGAATTGGAGCGATGTGGTATACCGGGGTTGACGTGCTGTCAGTGGATTGAATCAAGGCATGTGAAGCGTCTGGGGTAAACCATGGAAAGCTGTGTAGGTATGTATATTTGCGTGTGTGGACGTATGTATATACATGTGTATGGGGGGGGGTTGGGCCATTTCTTTCGTCTGTTTCCTTGCGCTACCTCGCAAACGCGGGAGACAGCGACAAAGTATAATAAAAAAAAATAAAATGAAATATATATATATATATATATATATATATATATATATAAATATATATATATATATATATATATATATATATATATATATATATATATATATATATATATATATATATATATATATATATATATATATACATATATATATATATATATATATATATATATATATATATATATATATATATATATATATATATATATATATATATATATATATATATATATATATATATATATATATATATATATATATATATATATATATATATATATATATATATATATATATATATATATATATATATATATATATATATATATATATATATATATATATATATATATATATATATATATATATATATATATATATATATATATATATATATATATATATACATATATATATATATATATATATATATATATATATATATATATATATATATATATATATATATATATATATATATATATATATATGTATATGTATATATATATATATATATATATATATATATATATATATATATATATATATATATATATATATATATATATATATATATATATATATATATATATATATATATATATATATATATATGTATATATATATATATATATGTATATATATATATATATATATATATATATATATATATATATATATATATATATATATATATATATATATATATATATATATATATATATATATATATATATATATATATATATATATATATATATATATATATATATATATATATATATATATATATATATATATATATATATATATATATATATATATATATATATATATATATATATATATATATACGTTCAGATGTATAGGTATGTATATGCGCGTGTGTGGACGTGTATGTATATACATTTTATGCGGGTGGGTTGGGCCATTCTCTCGACTGTTTCCTTGCGCTACCTCGCTAACGCGGGAGACAGCGACAAAGCAAAACATAAATATATATATATATATATATATATATATATATATATATATATATATATATATATATATATATATATATATATATATATATTCTGACCGCTGATCCTCCTATAACGGCAGTTTTAAACTTGTTGATAATGTGGTTTGTTTTCTGTGAGTTGGTGACCTATCTCTGAGGGGAGATTGACCTATCGCCAGGTCTGTGAATTGGTGACTTATTTTGTGAAGGGGAGACTGACCTATGGTCAGGATGGATGGCTATGTTCGGTGGACTGAAAGTTAAGACTGTGTGTGTATGTTGCTGGAGGGAATGGCTCTCGCCTCTTACTCTCGTGTACTTAGATTGGTTGAATGACTCGCATACATTCATCAACCCTTGCAATGTCCAACGTGAACGATGAATGAGGATTTTGATCGTGTGGGTAAATCCTAGTGAAAAAATTGTCGTTCATCAGGTAGGATAATATCCCCCATCTCTTAGATATATTATTCATTATTCCTTACCAAATCCTATAAAGAATGGGAAACTAGTTGTTAGCTCCTGAAGTAGTGAAGATTAAGATGTAACTTCCTTATGGCTTATGTTTCTTCACAATCATTTGGTTGTATATAACCCTGAGATAACTGTCGTTAGACGTAGAGATATATATATATATATATATATATATATATATATATATATATATATATATATATATATATATATATATATATATATATATATATATATATATATATATATATATATATATATATATATATATATATATATATATATATATATATATATATCCAGCTTGTGCAATGCTTCTAAAATAGCGTTGTTTTTTCATGCTTTATCTCTTTTTTTATCTGGTCCCTCATGGCGAGTATCCATTTCTCATCATCGCAGAGGTAGTCTCCTACTATTGATCGTAGAGCAATATCTATGGCTAGAGCTGAGGAGGGTGGCTAACTCAAGGTGCATGGAGTGTGGTGTGTGGTGGCCACCACCGTGCACGTCACCGTCTTCTAGCGTTCATCCTCTGTGTTTACGTGGCAGAGGACATGTAGGGTCGGCCTTGGACGAGACCCTGTTCCATATTCACGGTGAGCCAATCTGCCTAGCCTCCCGTGAGAGGATCTCAGGGTTATTATTAAACCTCTTGCGAGGTATCGTAGAGGGAGAGGCTTCCCTCCCTGGCCTTCCCGCCCCGCGGAGTGGGAGGAGGAGGAGGTGGAGGTGGGCGACCAGTAAGTGGTATAGCTGCCTCACCAATCCTCTGAAGTCTGACGGTGTAGGAGCGTCTATAGAGGACCTTTACTGCCTCGAGCGGCGCGGACGTCATCACTACTCTTCGTAGGAGGTATTGGCTTACTTCCTTCCCATCCACGTCGTCAGCAGGACGGTCCCGCAGGAAGAGATGGCTCTCCATTGACAGTCAGCAGCGTGACCCGCTACTAGGGACAGTCAAGGGCAGCTTGACCTACTACTAGGGACGGTCAAGGGCAGCGTGACTCACTACTAGGGACAGTCAGCAGCAGCTTGACCCACTACCAGAGATGGTCAGCAGCAATTTGACCCACTACGAGGGACAGTCAGCAGCAACTTGACCCACTACCAGGGACAGTCAGCAGCAACTTGCCCACTACCAGGGACAGTCAGCAGCAACTTGACCCACTACCAGGGACAGTCAGCAGCAACTTGACCCACTACGAGGGACAGTCAGGAGCAACTTGACCCACTACCAGGGACAGTCAGGAGCAACTTGACCCATTACCAGGGACAGTCAGGAGCAACTTGACCCACTACCAGGGACAGTCAGCAGCAACTTGACCCACTACCAGGGACAGTCAGCAGCAACTTGACCCACTACCAGGGACAGTCAGCAGCAACTTGACCCACTACCAGGGACAGTCAGCAGCAACTTGACCCACTACCAGGGACAGTCAGCAGCAACTTGACCCACTACCAGGGACAGTCAGGAGCAACTTGACCCACTACCAGGGACAGTCAGCAGCAACTTGACCCACTACCAGGGACAGTCAGGAGCAACTTGACCCACTACCAGGGACAGTCAGCAGCAACTTGACCCACTACCAGGGACAGTCAGGAGCAACTTGACCCACTACCAGAGATAGCCAGCGGCAGCTTGGCCCAGTACCCGGGGGTCTGTCAGCAACCTGATGCCTCAGAGTTAAGACTAACATTACCCACAATGATTAGATAAGGTCCCGTAAGTAGGGGAGGAGGACAAAGTTACCGGAAGCAGCTAAAGTTAACCGAAACTTGATCCCAAAGTTTCCAAAAGACGCTGGGGGAAGCTTAGGGGGGAGGGGGAAACTCTGTCTAGATCATCGGGGTTGAGAGAGTGGAGGATTCAGGGAAGCAGTTCACTTATTTCTTACCTTCTTCTCTCATATCAGATCAATTAAGATATGTATTTGCTGTGTTTAATAGTAGATTATTACGTTCTCGTTTCAAACTATCACTTCGAAAATATCTGAGCGAGATTGTAAGCAAGATTGGTCCCTCTAGTTTCAAACCGTTACGTGGCACATAATAGAGGAAGGCTGTTGTCCTGTCGTTAATGTAATCCTTTCTTGATATATGAAATTACTTCATGAAACCACCAACAGAGCGGAATGTCATTAAAGTTACTGGTATACAAGGACACAAATTTCCATATCCCAAACAGTTTAATCATGGTGTGTGGGAATGTGTGGTATGATCTAAAACAGACCTTAAGCATATGAAGGAAACCTTATCTATAAATTAAGATGGTAGAATGTGTTGATATAGCTCTAGAAACTCGTTCACCAGAAATAGATTGTAGAGAAACAGTGACGAACATGAAATGTATGAGAATATGATAAAGAAAATTGAGTGGCGTATGAAAATGCCATATTGGTGGTTTGGTGGTACGCTGGTCACCTGCTGTTCCCGGTAGCTTGGGTTCGACTCTTGGGCGCATAGAGCTAAAGAATTTCCTTTTGATTAATTCTATATGTCATCAATACAAGATTTGATACATAGATGCTTCATATGTAAATGTAGAAGGTGTTATTTCTGTTATCCAGTCACTTGTCAAAGATGAACTGGCACTATTGTGTAGAGGCTGTTCTAATCGGATTTATGATGCAACACCACGACAAAAGGGATTGGAAACTCTAAAGCAAAATATTGGGGCATTTACTCAGTCCGGATACCTTAAGATGAGTTTCTCATTCTGTTATTCTCCTGGGAAACTGAGCAGCTGCCGAATCTTCCCATTTTCCCCAGGACTCTTGAGTAGCCGCAAACTTTCCACATAAGTGTAGCGTTTGGCAAAGTTTATCATATAGTTATTTTTGGTATACTGGCGCAGTCACGCGTTCCGTGATTAGTCAGAAAAAAAAACAAATGTTTATTTGTACAACTCACGCAACAATTCGAGAAGTAGATTAGACTTCCTGCATGTTTATCAGACGTTCCTGAAAATGGAGGGGGACAACAGGGTCTTGGTACGTCACTTAGGACCAAGATGGCCGACGGATTAATGTTGCTTTCTTTTCTCTTTCTCACGTGATATCATGCAGACCAGCTGATAAAGTCGGATTTAATCTTCCTTTATATCCAAAGTTCACACTTACGCTACGAAAATCATGTATCTCTAACTGTTTCCGGCATGTAGGATCTTCCTTGGCCTCGGGGTATTCCTTTGTCCTGTTTCCTCTGGACCTTCCGCCAACACATTTGACGTCGTTGCCTCCTCCACCCGTTGCTCTCTAAACAAGGCCCACCCAGCGTCGTCCGCCAAGGCCCACCCAGCGTCGCCCACCCCTCGCCATCCTATCTCTCCTCTCATAATTCGAGGTTTCTTACTCTCTCGTCCCCTTTCCCCTCCCCTTCTGCCTAACACCTCATTTAATTAGGCTGCAGCTCTATTTATTCTAGCCCATATATATATATATATATATATATAAGCCCCATAACACTAGTCCGGAGTATCTAAATTAAGACGAAGTAATTATTCCAGCCTTGTCCTCCTAAGTTTAGAGCCTTGTTTCATTCTCATTCTTTTCTTGTAAAGAATCTTTCTTTTTTTTCTCTCTTTCTATTGTGAGAGTCAACAGTATGAGAAGGACTTATCACACACATACGTAACTGTAGGGAAAGGTTGTAGGTCTACGTATTATGCCGGGGGTAAGAGAGAGGGTGAGGAGGAGGATAGGAGAAGGTCTTGGGTGACGGTGCAAGGAGGAGAGGGGCAGAGGAGAGACCGTACGTGCGTAGAGGTGCAAGAGACCAGAGGCTTGGGGTGGCAGCAGACGTGATATAATGAAAGACGTGAGGGAAACAGATCGAAGGAAATGGATATATTCCCTCCCGGTTGCAGCCCCTCCCTTCGAGAGCCACGAACACACCAGGCCCAAGTTGTGTGTGTGTGTGTGTGTGTGTGTGTGTGTGTGTGTGTGTGTGTGTGTGTGGCAGGGATGCGCTTTGTCCGTAGTTTTCTGCCGATCACTTCCCCGAACAGACAGATTGATCGGCCGGATTATAGGATTTTCTGCCTCGTCTGCGACGCGAGGCAGGGAAAGATTGCAATGTGGAGGGAAATACGTTGGCGGGAATTATTCCGGGCAAAACCCAGTGAGAATAAAGAAACAAAAGAGCCTTTTGTCACGGGTGACAGTGGACGGACACAAGATATTTCAACAGTGTGAAACACTGGAGGTTTTTTTTTTGGCTAGGGAACATACGTGACACAAGTAAAGTTATTACCATGAAGTAACATTTGCCCGGGAGGAGAGAGAGAGAGAGAGAGAGAGAGAGAGAGAGAGAGAGAGAGAGAGAGAGAGAGAGAGAGAGAGAGAGAGAGAGAGAGAGAGAGAGAGAGAGAGAGAGAGAGAGAGAGAGAGAGAGAGAGAGAGAGAGAGAGAGAGAGAGAGAGAGAGAGAGAGAGATCCACGGGAATGAGACAGTTTAACCAAAAAGAATTTGTAAAGAGTAAGAGACCTCCTCATGGGCTGACCTCGTCCAGAAAGGGCATCAAAATGACTTTATTGGAAAGTTTACCACCAGCTTCCAGTGGCTCAGGCTCACTGAGGGGCTGTGTGGTACCTGACTGTGGCTCTCTGAGGGGTACTATTGTGTGGTACCTGACTGTGGCCCTCTGAGGGGTACTATTGTGTGGTACCTGACTGTGGCTCTCTGAGGGGTACTATTGTGTGGTACCTGACTGTGGCCCTCTGAGGGGTACTATAGTGTGGTACCTGACTGTGGCCCTCTGAGGGGTACTATTGTGTGGTACCTGACTGTGGCCCTCTGAGGGGGTATTATTGTGTGGTACCTGACTGTGGCTCTCTGAGGGGGTACTATTGTGTGGTACCTGACTGTGGCCCTCTGAGGGGTACTATTGTGTGGTACCTGACTGTGGCCCTCTGAGGGGTACTATTGTGTGGTACCTGACTGTGGCTCTCTGAGGGGTACTATAGTGTGGTACCTGACTGTGGCCCTCTGAGGGGTACAATTGTGTGGTACCTGACTGTGGCCCTCTGAGGGGTACTATTGTGTGGTACCTGACTGTGGCCCTCTGAGGGGTACTATTGTGTGGTACCTGACTGTGGCCCTCTGAGGGGTACTATTGTGTGGTACCTGACTGTGGCCCTGGCAACACTCCCTTGCACCTGGACTCGTAGTCCCACACCTACAACCCTAGGTAAAGCCCACTCTTAGGCCTGGAACATTGACCATGAGCCTAAGACTCGAACCTATATACAACCACCCCTGACCCCGAGCCTCTATACGCCTGATTCAAGCCAAAACCCTTAACTCAGGCCCCTTACTTCAGCACCATCACACCTCAAACATAGAATCGACACTCATGCCCTGAGCCTATACTCATGCTCCTAGCCTACATTCATGTCCCGAGCCTAATATCCTCACGTCTGTAGCCTACTTGCTAAGATCGTCTGAGAGGGACGCTCACTGAGCACAGCGAACATCCCCGTCACAAGGGAATGGATGGTTTACGGCAGGGAGAATCTAGTGGAAGGCTGTGACCCATCCAGTAAACTAGTTCAATCAACTCGGCGATGGTATCAGCAGAGGGACGCTCACCCTCCCTCGATGGTGAGGTAGATGACGAAGGAGGAAGGGAGAAAGGTGGTGGAGTGAGAGAAGGAGGGAGGGAGCAGGATATAGGATAGGGGAGCTATGAGGCGCAGAGGTGGTTGGAGGTGGTGGGAGATTCTTGGGGAGCAGTGAGGGAGAGGGAGGTAGGAACAGGGAGGAAGGAGGAAGAGAGAAAGGTGGTGGAGTGAGAGAAGGAGGGAGGGAGCAGGATATAGAATAGGGGAGCTATGAGGCGCAGAGGTGGTTGGAGGTGGTGGGAGGTTCTTGGGGAGCAGTGAGGGAGAGGGGAGGTAGGAGCAGGGAGGAAGGTGGTGGAGTAAAGGAAGGTGAGGAAAAATGCTGATTAGGTCTATTGTGGGTAGTAGAGAAAGGGAAGGAGGTAGGGCGGTGTAGAGGGAAGGAAAGTCAGAGGGACTAAAGGAAGAGAAGGATATGATAAAGTGTTTGGTAAGGCGAAGGATATAAAAGAAAGGGAAGAGGGAGATTGTAGAGTGTTGAGGAGAGAAAAATGGTCGAGTGTTTAGGGATGGCCAGATAACATAGGACCTGACGGTTCATTACGAGGTTATCTGCCGGAGAACAGTAATAGCATCCTCAGGTCCTGATCTATATAGATGAGACAAGATAGTTCAGCGGAAAAGAAGTGGGAAGGGTTAGGCTTAGAGGGTGATCTTGGGTGCTGGAAGGGAGGGAGGGAAGAAGACGATGGGGTGATGGAGAGGTTGGGAGTTAGCGGAGTGATGGGGAGGGAGGCAGATAATGAGATGCTGGGGAGGAGGGATGTAGTGGACTATTAGGGAGGGAAGAGGTAGTGGCGTGCTAGTGAGAGAGGGAGGTAGTCGAACAACAGTGTAGAAAGGAGATAGACAAATATTGGGGAGGGAGGAAGTAATGGGGTTATAATGAGGGAGGGAGTTATTGCGGTGTTGGTGAGGAAGAGAATGGTTGCAGTATGGATGAGGGAGGGAATAGTTGCAGCGTTGGTGAGGGAGGAAGGTAGTGGAGTGTTGGTGAGAGAGGAAAGTGATGGAGTGGTGTTGTTAAGGAAGTGTGGTGGTGGATTACTGGGAACGCAAAAAGCTAATGGAGTGTTGGGGAGGGAGAAAACTGATGGAGGTTACGGGAGAGGGAGGAAAGTGGTGGAGTGCTGTTGAGGGAGAGAAATGGTGTGTTGGGAGGGAAGGAAGGGTCTGGAGTGTTAGGGAGAGAGGGAGGCGGGGAAGTGCTGGTGAGGAACGAGATTTGAGGGGTGCTGGTAAGCGAGGGAGATTATAGAGTGTTGGTGAGGAAGGGAAGCGATGGCGTGTTGTTGAGGGAAGGAGACGGCATAATATTAGGGAAGAGGGAGTTGATGGAGTCCTAAGGAATGGATGGAGGTGGTAATATCTTAAGGAAGGAGAGAGAGAGTACATGGCACCAGATGGAGGTTATCTGGTTAAAAATGAATCATTTTGAGGCATTCTTTCACTGTGTCCATCTTCAGTTCTTAGCAATTGCTCTGATTGAATTTCATATACTGAGTTTCAAACCAACTTTGGAGTTTGTTGAGGTCCCCTTGTAAGCAGATGCAATCCTCTTAGCTTTCCAATTCTCTCGTGACTCTTGCATCATCTGCAAACATATTCAGGTATGAGTCCAGACCTTCGGGCCAGTCACCCACATAGATCAAGAAGATAAATGCTTCTAGAGCAGAACCCTGTGGCCCTTTGCTGGTCACCTCGACCCATTTGGAGAAGGCTCCTCTGTCATGCATCCTTAGTTGCCTTCCACTTAAAAGGTCTTCCGTCTGTTGAAGAGGTTTTCCCTTCCTTATTCCTCCTGTCTGGTGATCCCAATGCTTAATCAGCCTTCCATTTTACAGTGCCAAATACTCTCTGGAAATTCAGATACAGATGAACTAACCAGCCATCCCTTTGGTCTAAGACAGTGTTCACTCTCTCGTAGAAATCTAAGAAGTTTGTCACACACGACATCTTTTTCCTCAAAGCCGTGCTCTTCCTCTGGAGAAGGTCATCCATCTTGCTTTCTGATTGCATCTTCCAGGATCTTAAAAATCACAGTCGTCTGTGAGGTGAATCTGTGGTTCAGTGCCTCGTCTCGTTCTCCTTTCTTATATAAGGGTAGGACATCCACCCTTTTCCATTCCCTTGGCATTTTGGTGTGTGTGTGTGTGTGTGTGTGTGTGTGTGTGTGTGTGTGTGTGTGTGTGTGTGTGTGTGTGTGTGTGTGTGTGTGTGTGTGTGTGTGTGTGTGTGAATAAAAAACGCACATTTAAAATGAAAAATATTAAACAGAATTTTTCTTTCTTATCTCTAGTGTGTTATATTTCCATCAACTTGACTTATATTTCTTAACATCCATATCTATAGAAGCTGTAGGAACACCATGAGAACATAACGACTCAGTTATCAAAAAAAAAAGATTAAATCTCAGTGCGGTGGATCGATCATTGTCTCATACCTGACAAAAATCATCTCAGGGAAGATGGAGACGGATCGAGGAGCCATCAGTGACCTGCTGCAGCAGCGGTGGGCTGGTGTCGTGTGAGGGTTGGTCGTATATCAGGTGTTGTGTTGCATGATGATTATCATCTAAGTCTGTGAGGGAGGAAGGAAGCCCTTGTAGTTGCTCCCTCGATGTCAATCACTTCGACGTGAGTTCTGTAGATTAAGATACCCTGTGTGGAGTGGTTTTACCTCCTGTTCTCAGAGAGATATCATATCATTATCGTAGTTCGTCAGGGATCATATTCCTCAGATTACAGATGTTCTCTGAGGAGGTGGGCAAACTCATGAAATCCCTCCCCTCACATCCCCATCCTCAGAGACGTCCTGAAAGGAGGAGGAGGACAGTTGAAGCTGCCGTTCTTACACTTTTCCCCCAACGACCCACATTATCATCATGTGGTGCTCACTACGCCGGTGGTAGTACGTGCCACGCTCCCCTGACGCACGACCAGGGCGGGAAAACACACCTGGAGGAGACCCAGCGCAAAGCTAGTGGACAGACTTAACATCCCACAGCAACTGGACCCTTGGTAAGAAGAGGACAGGACCTGCTCTGTCCTGATGAGAGGGACTGGTGTGTCAGGCGTCGCGTCTTTCCTATGATCCTCTTGCGTCTAGTCGAGAGCGAGGCAGCTCAAGTGTCCTTTAACTTCTGGACACACATAAGAAGACCTGACAAATGAACGCTATTAATTACTCTAGCGAAACTTTGAGGACGAAAACATTGACAGGGTTGCCACATCCTCGAAGGATGTGTAGCCACGACATTCCAACATTGACCGTGGCTCAGCCTCTCAAAATGTGCTTGTGTGAGAGTTTGTGAATGTGTCAAACGTCTTAGGCCAGAACGTGGTGGACTGGGGCCCATGTAAGTGTCATGAGAACCAAACGATCGTGCCATACAGATAGCTCCAGCGCGGGGAGCCTGAGAAGGGGAAGGAGAGCGGTGAGAGGAGGGAGCTTCGTCTCTCTGTCTGTCTGTCTATATATGTCTGTATGTCAGTCTAACTCTCTCTCTCTCTCTCTCTCTCTCTCTCTCTCTCTCTCTCTCTCTCTCTCTCTCTCTCTCTCTCTCTCTCTCTCTCTCTCTCTCTCTCTCTCTCTCTCTCTCTCTCTCTCTCTCTCTCTCTCCCACCTTACCTCCCCGATCTCAAGAGACTCTTTTCATCTCTCTAACTGTGGTAAAAAAAAACTTGTCTTTACGATGTCGTGCTGGTGTTTATGACCTTCACTTTACCACACTAGTTACACGACGGCTCCCCCCCCCAAAAAAAATGGAAAAAAAAAAAATTTCCCTCCACATTATCCTACGCTCGTTTGGGGTTGGCTATCATGATGCCAGACTAACTACCTGCTCTAAACAAGTGAGGTGGACTTTTTGCATTACTCTTTACCTTCCCAGACCAGCCAGCTCTGCCCACCAGGGATAGATAGAACACGCATGACATACCCCCAGGCAGCTAGCAATACGACACCAGTACCTGAAGCATTAGTATTTTTGCCTACGCCTTAGACAATGAAAAAAGAGACCCACCCCAATCCCTCCCTCAATCTTCACTTCATTCATCGCTTCATTCATCAGGGTTATACATGCATCAAGAGCATGTATATATGAGCAATACCTCACGAGGATGTGCATGACTTTTCAACTTCATTACTAATCATATCCTTGATGACTCAGTCAGCCTCCTCTGATAATAGTCCCACAAAGGAATCAGTCCGAGTAATGGAGGCTTAAAAAGTCTCGTTCATAAGCGAACCTCCAGCGTCGTTGTTTACCAAAGTGTACAGGCACAAAACCCCCCTGGACAGAGACATGTATCCTAACTCAAACAACAGCAGCTCTCCAAGCCAGCCACATCAGATGGTGTTGATGATAACGTCATGGTCTATGCATGGCTGCCCTGGACGATTTTGAGGGTACTATGTCAGCCGTGTGTTGAGAGGAGGGGGTCTCACATGTGTGGCAGTGTGGTGTTCGTGCCTGTCTGTACGGATGAGGTGCGAGTGACGACCCAGGAGCAGTTCCATGATACAAGTTACCACTGAAAAGTTGGAAACACTCCTCCTCTCTCTCTCTCTCTCTCTCTCTCTCTCTCTCTCTCTCTCTCTCTCTCTCTCTCTCTCTCTCTCTCTCTCATGAACCCAGGATCGGTAATGGTCATACGATGTAGGTGGCATCTGAGGAGAAGAACCCACCACATTAAGCGAGTCGGGGGCGGGTGTGAGCGCTTCCCGCTAGCCATCTGCTATTCTTTGGCTAAACCTTGTCTTAGGGCCTAGTAGGAGAGGCAGCATCTCATACACCCACATCCTCGTCTAACCTCTACTCCTCTCCTCTCCTCCCCATTCTTTTCCTCTCGTCTCCTCCTGCGCCCCTACACTCCTCTCCCCATCTTTTCCCTCCCCCCAACCCTCCGGCTGCACCCAGGAGGAGCACGTTAACAATATTGAGAGTGACGTGGGGAACCACCAGGCAAATTTCCTTACCTCAGGCCTTCCAGCTTCCATCAGCTGGGTTGGGCGTCGACAGCTGTTCCAGCAGCCACACAGCCGCGCTGGACGTGTGTAGAGTCTGGAATTAGCTTGACTGTGGACGTTGGGGGAACGGCTGGACGTGACACCCTCTCTCCCCTACACCTCACTGTACCCTGCCACCCTCTCTCCCCTGCACCTCGCTGGACCCTGCCACCCTCTCTCCCCTGCACCTCGCTGGACCCTGCCACCCTCTCTCCCTTGCACCTCGCTGGACCCTGCCACCCTCTCTCCCCTGCACCTCACTGGACGCTACCTCCCTCTCTCTCCTGCACCTCACTGGACGCTGCCACCCTCTCTCCCCTGCACCTCGCTGGACGCTGCCACCCTCTCTCCCCTGCACCTCACTGGACACTGCCACACTCTCTCCCCTGCACATCGCTGGATGCTGCCACCCTCTCTCTTGCTCCTCACTGGGAGACTGACGATGAACTGTGATGACGAGAAGATACAAACTGTCCAACGCCCATCTTGATTTCAGAGACCATTATAGATCATCTATCACGATCTGAAATTTCAGTACGTTTTCTGAAGCACAGACCACAGATTCCTGAACTGCTGAAGTGCTACATGATCCCAGCACCACTGAGGAGTTAGTTATCTCTTCTGGCTAGCATCGCTTCCCTCCTTCATGCCTTCGGCTACCGGGAACCTGACAATTATAAGGTAAAGATATTCCATCTATGGAAAATAGTGTGTGTGTGTGTGGGTGGGAGGGGGATAAAAGTGACCTTAAAAGATATGCAAGTGAGAGTTTGGAGATATAGCCATACCCTGCAGACTGGCAGATGGACTTGTAATTTGACGAGTGATGAGTGGCAACTTGATTCTAATGACTCTATCTATTTCAGAACAGAGAAAGAATTTCTTCCATGAACGCCGAAGTCGTCCATTGCCATGATGAGACCCCCCCCCCCCAAAAAAAAAGAAAAAAGACCTGCTCTGGCTCTTATCCTGTGGAAGACGACGTCTAGTCCAGCCCAGTCACTACTGAAGATGAAGCGAGTCTGTCTCGGACTTACAGTTCCTCATGTCCTTAGGAATACCAACTTTCTTTCAAACTTTGTGGCACTTTGCATACAGGCCTCTTATCCCAGGATTGCTTATTTTTACCGCGTCTTTTACACACAAGATATATATCTTTTTTTCTCTCAAATCGCCCAAAAAGATTCTTATCTCCACTAAGAAATGATCAGACATTCCATCTATCTCTTTTTTTCAGCACGTTTACATCCAACAACCTCTCCATTTGTTCTCCTTTCAGTTAGCACTGAGCCACAATCCCACTTGCCGATGTATACCAATGTATACACTTTTTCCTTGACTGATCAGGTGTTCCTAATTGCTATTCCTCTTTCAGCACACAGATCGACAAGCTCTTCCTCATTTTCATTTCAGAATGGTGTTGGGAGGAGAAAGGCTCGTAGATATGGGGAGGAGCAGAGCCAGTAGGCTGTAGGGAAGAGCAGAGTCAGCAAAATGTGGGAGGAACAAAGGGAAGAGAGGGTGGGGTGGAGCAGAGCCAGTGGACTGTGGGATGCAACAGAATCAAGAAAATATTTGGGAAAGGCAGAGCCAGGAGAGTGAGGAAATAAGCAGAGCCAGGAGAGTGTGGAGATGGACAGATCCAGAAAAGTGTGGAGATGGACAGAGCCAGGAGAGAGTGTAGATGGACAGAGCCAGGAGAGTGTGGAGATGGATAGAACCAAGAGAGTGTAGAGATGGACAGATCCAGAAAAGTGTGGAGATGGACAGAGCCAGGAGAGAGTGGAGATGGCCAGAGCCAATGTAGGTGTGGGGGAGGAGTAGAGGCATTGGAATGCAGGTAAGAACAGATCCAGGAGAGTGAGGGAGAAACAGAAATCAGGTGAGTGCGGGGAGGAACAGAATACGGATAGTTTTGGGAGAAGAACAAAGGTGAGTATGGAAGGGGGCCATGACCCCTCGCCTTCCCAGCAGTGGTGCTAGGAGGCCAGAACCTTTGATATTTCCAACAGCAGAGCTTGGAGAAAGCACACCTGGAGGACCGGGTCTTTGGTGTCTGAAGGAGCAGACTCTAGCTAGCAAGACCTCTGATGTCTACAGCGGCAGCGCCAAGGCCTAAGAGGCTAGTTGGCTAGAAGAAGAGGGCGTCTTGAAGTAAAACTAATACGTCAAAAGTTAAGTTGCAGCAGCAGCTCTGAGAGCACAGCTGTCACTCACCGCGCTGGGACCCTTAATGGACACACAGACAATGTTCACCTTGTTTACAGTCCATGATACAGCTGATCGCTCCCTGCGGCAGTAAACATCAACGTTTGTGGGGCCGTCAAGCGACAGACAACCCACGAGGGGACATATGTTAATAGGGTTACTGGGAACCCTTACGACGCTCTCCTTCCAAGATATAACAACATTCTGCTGCAGCAGCAGGGCTCACCTCCTGTGGTATAACAGGATCCTGCACCAGTGAAGTTTGTGAGAGGTGACGCTTCTTAATGTGTCCTCCCTGTGTCCCTCACTGCCTCTTGCCTGGTCCCTCACCGCCTCTTGCCAGGTCCCTCACCGCCTTTTTTGCCAGGTCCCTCACTGCCTCTTGCCAGGTCCCTCACTGCCTCTTGCCTGGTCCCTCACTGCCTCTTGCCGGGTCCCTCACTGCCTCTTGCTTGGTCCCTCACTACCTCTTGCCAGGTCCCTCACTACCTCTTGCCAGGTCCCTCACTACCTCTTGCCGGGTCTCTCACCGCCTCTTGCTTGGTCCCTCACTACCTCTTGCCAGGTCCCTCACTACCTCTTGCCTGGTTCCTCATTACCTCTTGCCTGGTCCCTCACTGCCTTTTGCTTGGTCCCTCACTGCTTCTTGCCGTGTCCCTCACTGCCTCTTGCCTGGTCCCTCACTGCCTCTTGCCGGGTCCCTCACTGCCTCTTGCTTGGTCCCTCACTACCTCTTGCCAGGTCCCTCACTACCTCTTGCCTGGTCCCTCATTACCTCTTGCCAGGTCCCTCACTGCCTTTTGCTTGGTCCCTCACTGCTTCTTGCCGTGTCCCTTACTACTTTCTTCTTCGCCTCACATCTTCCTTCCTGGTCCCTCACTACTTCCTCCTTGTTCTTCCACTGCCTCATTCTTGGTTCCTCTACATCTCCTCTCAGGTCTCTCACTGTCTCCTCCCTGGCCCCTCACTGATTCCTCCCCTGCCCTTCTCTATCAACCTCTTGGTGTCTCATTGCCTCCTCCCTGCTGCCTCATTGCTTCCTCCCTTCCCTGCCTTCTTCCTCATTATTCACTGTCTCATTTCTGTCTCTTCACTGCCTCCTCTCTTATACCTGACTGCTACTAGTCTCCCCCCCTCACTAATTCCTCACGACCCCTTACTTCTCCCTTCTCTAATATCTCATTACTTCCCCTCTCGCCCCTCATTGCCTCTCCTCTAGTACCTCACTGTCTCTTCGATGGACTCCTCGTTATCACCCCTCTGATACCTCACATCTTTTCATTGGTTCGTCACCGCCTCCTTCCTGCGTCCTCAGTGCCCTACACATACCCTCAATCAGCAGTGACGTCCCTCTCCCTCCTTCCCTCCCTCCCTCTCCCTCACTGCAAGATCGTACCCTGTGTGTCCCTTGCACGTAACATTTAACCTCAACAGTTCCATATGAATTATTCAGGCACAACGAGGAAGAAACTTTCACAAAAGTATTGCCATTTCATCTGCTCATCCCTTACCGCTTCCCTTCGTAGATCAGGGTCTCATGTTTACCAGTGGATGTTAACATATTTCTCTCCCTTACAGAGTTTCTAAACCATTTGATATGCAACTTCAATTTTCAAGCTAATTCAAAGTCCATTACATATATATATATATATATATATATATATATATATATATATATATATATATATATATATATATATATATATATATATATATATATATATATATATATATATATATATATATATATATATATATATATATATTTACATGATTAAAAACAGCATTTGATTGTTGTCCTGTTTTTATACTATATTTACGTTGCTTAAGTCTAACATAAAGATCCTTACCAGTCTGCCCAACATGAAATGTATTACAGTTTTTACAAAGGATTCTGCAAACACATCCCGCAGATTTCTCTGGTGCGTTTTTTATTAAGATATTTTCTATAGTATTGTTATTGCTGAAGGCTACATATACATTAAAGGATTTAAGCAACCTGGGGAGTAATGTAATATTATCACTCAAAGCGAGAACTAAAAGATTCTTGGTATCAGGAGGAAGTTTGGGTTTAACTCAGTTAAATAGTTTCTTTGCCAAGTTAAGAGATGAAAGATCTAGGATACTTTAACTAGGATCCAGAACATATCTCCTCAAACTCATTATCAATAAGTTCTGGACCGCATTTATGTAATGCCATGAGGAACATTGACTAGAATGGTGATAGTTTAACTCTGTCATGTTGAGCTGAGTAATAATGGATATAAGAACAAACATTGGTGGGTTTTCTGTGTATAATAAACTTAAACATGTTTCTATCCCTATGGATCATGCAATCTGAAAATTGTGAAATACTATTATTATCCTCTTCAATAGTAAAGTTGATGGAAGGTACTAAATTGATAGGTCAAAGTGGATATGTTTGTAAATTTTCTCTTTTTTGGCCAAACACAAAAAGCATCATCTACATACCCAAACCAAGTTTCCTTAGTGGGTAAAGGCATCCCTTAGCAATTTTGGTTCAAAGAATTCCATGTAAAGATTACTTGATATTGGTGAAAAAGGGTTACTCATCGCCATACCAAATTTCTGAATATGATAATCACAATAAGATTGAAATACACAGTCTTTTATACACAATTTCATCAGCTTAAGAAAACACAGAATTTGAAAGAGGTAAATCAAGGTTATCAAGGCATCAATCATATATTCTAAGAGGTCATCAAATGAAGCTTTTGTGAACAAAAGTGAAGAAGATTAGCTAATGTTAAGTTGTATAAGGTTACAGATGTATGCAGTATTGACATAAAGCTACTGACACACACACACACACACACACACACACACACACACACACACACACACACACACACACAAACACACACACACACATGCATAATCAAGATCAGGTCAACACAAGAACATTTCCTGTTTTCTGGGGCAAGAGACGGAGAAACCGCAGCTTTAACAAACTATGATCAACTTACGTCGAGGGAGTCCTCATCCTTCTTCTCTCCCCACGAGTCAGTATGTTATCTCCCATGAGTCACCAGTGAGTCCTCATCCCTTCTTCTCTCCCCACGAGTCAGTATCTTATCCTCCCCATGAGTCACCAGTGAGTCCTCATCCCTTCTTCTCTCCCCACGAGTCAGTATCTTATCCTCCCCATGAGTCACCAGGGAGTCCTCATCCTTCTTCTCTCCCCACGAGTCAGTATGTTATCCTCCCCATGAGTCACCAGTGAGTCCTCATCCCTTCTTCTCTCCCCACGAGTCAGTATCTTATCCTCCCCATGAGTCACCAGGGAGTCTCATCCCTTCTTCTCTCCCCACGAGTCAGTATCTTATCCTCCCCATGAGTCACCAGGGAGTCTCATCCCTTCTTCTCTCCCCACGAGTCAGTATCTTATCCTCCCCATGAGTCACCAGGGAGTCTCATCCCTTCTTCTCTCCCCACGAGTCAGTATCTTATCCTCCCCATGAGTCACCAGGAGTCCTCATCCCTTCTTCTCTCCCCACGAGTCAGTATCTTATCCTCCCCATGAGTCACCAGGGAGTCCTCATCCCTTCTTCTCTCCCCACGAGTCAGTATCTTATCCTCCCCATGAGTCACCAGGGAGTCCTCATCCTTCTTCTCTCCCCACGAGTCAGTATGTTATCCTCCCCATGAGTCACCAGGGAGTCCTCATCCCTATCCTTCTCCCCCACGAGTCAGTATGTTATCCTCCCCATGAGTCACCAGGAGTCCTCATCCCTATCCTTCTCCCCCACGAGTCAGTATCTTATCCTCCCCATGAGTCACCAGGGAGTCCTCATCCTTCTTCTCTCCCCACGAGTCAGTATCTTATCCTCCCCATGAGTCACCAGGGAGTCCTCATCCTTCTTCTCTCCCCACGAGTCAGTATGTTATCCTCCCCATGAGTCACCAGTGAGTCCTCATCCCTTCTTCTCTCCCCACGAGTCAGTATGTTATCCTCCCCATGAGTCACCAGGGAGTCTCATCCCTTCTTCTCTCCCCACGAGTCAGTATCTTATCCTCCCCATGATCACCAGGGAGTCCTCATCCCTATCCTTCTCCCCCACGAGTCAGTATCTTATCCTCCCCATGAGTCACCAGTGAGTCCTCATCCCTTCTTCTCTCCCCACGAGTCAGTATCTTATCCTCCCCATGAGTCACCAGGGAGTCTCATCCCTTCTTCTCTCCCCACGAGTCAGTATCTTATCCTCCCCATGAGTCACCAGGGAGTCTCATCCCTTCTTCTCTCCCCACGAGTCAGTATCTTATCCTCCCCATGAGTCACCAGGGAGTCTCATCCCTTCTTCTCTCCCCACGAGTCAGTATCTTATCCTCCCCATGAGTCACCAGTGAGTCCTCATCCCTTCTTCTCTCCCCACGAGTCAGTATCTTATCCTCCCCATGAGTCACCAGGGAGTCCTCATCCCTATCCTTCTTCCCCACGAGTCAGTATGTTATCCTCCCCATGAGTCACCAGGGAGTCCTCATCCCTTCTTCTCTCCCCACGAGTCAGTATGTTATCCTCCCCATGAGTCACCAGGGAGTCCTCATCCTTCTTCTCTCCCCACGAGTCAGTATGTTATCTCCCATGAGTCACCAGGAGTCCTCATCCCTATCCTTCTCCCCCACGAGTCAGTATGTTATCCTCCCCATGAGTCACCAGGGAGTCCTCATCCTTCTTCTCTCCCCACGAGTCAGTATCTTATCCTCCCCATGAGTCACCAGGGAGTCCTCATCCCTTCTTCTCTCCCCACGAGTCAGTATGTTATCTCCCATGAGTCACCAGTGAGTCCTCATCCCTTCTTCTCTCCCCACGAGTCAGTATGTTATCCTCCCCATGAGTCACCAGGGAGTCCTCATCCTTCTTCTCTCCCCACGAGTCAGTATCTTATCCTCCCCATGAGTCACCAGGGAGTCCTCATCCTTCTTCTCTCCCCACGAGTCAGTATGTTATCCTCCCCATGAGTCACCAGGGAGTCTCATCCCTTCTTCTCTCCCCACGAGTCAGTATGTTATCCTCCCCATGAGTCACCAGTGAGTCCTCATCCCTTCTTCTCTCCCCACGAGTCAGTATCTTATCCTCCCCATGAGTCACCAGGGAGTCTCATCCCTTCTTCTCTCCCCACGAGTCAGTATGTTATCCTCCCCATGAGTCACCAGTGAGTCCTCATCCCTTCTTCTCTCCCCACGAGTCAGTATGTTATCCTCCCCATGAGTCACCAGGGAGTCTCATCCCTTCTTCTCTCCCCACGAGTCAGTATGTTATCCTCCCCATGAGTCACCAGGAGTCCTCATCCCTATCCTTCTCCCCCACGAGTCAGTATGTTATCCTCCCCATGAGTCACCAGGGAGTCCTCATCCCTTCTTCTCTCCCCACGAGTCAGTATGTTATCCTCCCCATGAGTCACCAGGGAGTCCTCATCCCTATCCTTCTCCCCCACGAGTCAGTATGTTATCCTCCCCATGAGTCACCAGGGAGTCTCATCCCTTCTTCTCTCCCCACGAGTCAGTATCTTATCCTCCCCATGAGTCACCAGGGAGTCCTCATCCTTCTTCTCTCCCCACGAGTCAGTATGTTATCCTCCCCAGAGTCACCAGGGAGTCCTCATCCCTTCTTCTCTCCCCACGAGTCAGTATGTTATCCTCCCCATGAGTCACCAGGGAGTCCTCATCCCTATCCTTCTCCCCCACGAGTCAGTATCTTATCCTCCCCATGAGTCACCAGTGAGTCCTCATCCTTATCCTTCTTCCCCACGAATCAGTATCTTATCCTCCCCATGAGTCACCAGTGAGTCCTCATCCCTTCTTCTCTCCCACGAGTCAGTATGTTATCCTCCCCATGAGTCACTAGGGAGTCCTCATCCCTTCTTCTCTCCCCACGAGTCAGTATGTTATCCTCCCCATGAGTCACCAGGGAGTCCTCATCCCTTCTTCTCTCCCCACGAGTCAGTATCTTATCCTCCCCATGAGTCACCAGTGAGTCCTCATCCCTTCTTCTCTCCCACGAGTCAGTATCTTATCCTCCCCATGAGTTACCAGGGAGTCCTCATCCCTTCTTCTCTCCCACGAGTCAGTATCTTATCCTCCCCATGAGTCACCAGGGAGTCCTCATCCCTTCTTCTCTCCTCACGAGTCAGTATCTTATCCTCTCCATGAGTCACCAGGGAGTCCTCATCCCTTCTTCTCTCCCCACGAGTCATGGGGCTGGGACTCAAAACAGCTCTGTCCCACCCTCAACTCACAGGACTCCTCTCTCACCACTCACAATCCTGGCACAGAGGGAATCACCTGTGTAGGGAAATATGTCTGTTGTCAGAATGACAGTCATGACTCAACCTCACATAAATATGCCATTAAACCAGAATAGTTTGACTTAGGTTTTAACAACATTCTTTTCGTCTCTTTGACGATCCTGTCTAACACCCTAAATGCCAGTCATATTGTCTGTGATAACTGGCACGCTGGTCAGAGACCCTGGCGTTTGTGAGGTAATTCAATTCTTTTTTTTTGGGAAGGTGTGTGTGGAAAGAAAAATGATAATCCTTTAGTGTTTCTCAATTACATTTTCTTCTTTTTTTTTCGGGCTTCGCCTCATTTTGTGGAGGATAAACAGAGTTTCTTTTTTTCTTTTTTTTTTGTAAGTTTTTCGTTTCTTTTGTTCACCTTTTCATTGGGTATATTTGCAGGAATGATTATCGCCCACACGGAGTGTTGGCATAGTGAATATTATGTATCCTTAGTCCACTCCTGCAGTGCCCCAGTTAAGTACAGACAAACATAGACACACACACACACACACACACAGCAGCAGCAGCAACAGTGTAGATGGTAACTGGAACAGCAGGCATCAGTATAGCCATACCTGGAGCAGCAGGAGAGAGTGACGTCCACCAGTAACAGGCTTCGCCAGGACCACCTCCTGTGTGCCACCTCTCCACCTCCACCTCCTCCTCCTCCTCCTCCTCCAGCGAAAATACCTTTACACGACCTTCTCGTTCAGTACAGTGATAGTGGGACCCGAGTCCACGATCTTAAGATAAAGATCTTAAGATATACAGTCCGGTGGCTCCCAGGGCGACAACATCCTTGCCTATAAGAGACTTCCTCTTTCTCTCTCTCTCTCTCTCTCTCTCTCTCTCTCTCTCTCTCTCTCTCTCTCTCTCTCTCTCTCTCTCTCTCTCTCTCTCTCCACCACCACCGTGCCGAGTGGAGGACCTTCCTACATAGGTACATTAAAGAAGAACGTACGATTTCCTGAAGCGCGCTTCTCCTCCTCCTCCTCCTCCTCCTCCTTTCCCTCGCTCGCTGATGTACCATAATGCGCACCAAGTTTGCAGCAAGCACTTCGCCTGAATCCAAAACCAGTTTGTGAAGTGCGTTCGCTGGTTTGATTCTCCATGTGTTTCGCAAAGATGGATTTCTCTAAACATTTTTGGTAATTGTATGTTAATCCGGACATCATAAATACGCTAGTGGCGTTGCGAAAGAGAGTCATCTGCGAGATGAAGTGGCAGACTGTATTACGAAGTCTTCTTGCGAAGTGTGTCACGTTAAAACCTTATGAAGTCAAGTTATGTCTTCGTTCTTTGGACTGGATTACTTAAGGTTTTCCCTGATCCTCGAAGCAGCAATAGAAGTCTATGTCTCCACCGTGATCTTCAGGCCTCCGCCTCTCCCCTCTACAGTATTTACGAGCACAAAATCTCAGCAGTTCCCCCCCACCTCAGCCTTAATTGCCTTCATATATTGGAGGAACACATTGGCCATGGCCACTCACCAACCGGGCGACACAGCCAATCAATCGCCAGTCGAGGGACACAATGGCCACAGTCACTCGTCAGTCGAGGCAAATACTGGCCACAACCACTCACCAGTCAAGGCAAATACTGGCCACAACCACTCACCAGTCGAGGCAAACACTGGCCACAGTCACTCACCAGTCGAGGCAAATACTGGCCAAAGTCACTCACCAGTCTTACGTGTCTCCTCTCACTCCAATTACTCGTTGGTCCTTGTTCTGCCTCGTTGACTGTCACATTTTGTTGCATTTCTTCCTGCGAAGCCTGACTCTCCCCAGCCCGCTCTCACCGCTCTCTTATCTCAGTACATCCTGTTGTATATAACACTCACTCTCCCTTACCTCCTCCCACTGCTCTCGTATCATCCATTTGCTCCTCTCCTCTTCCTTCTCACTCTCCTCATCTTTTTTTCCTCACTTACCTCTGTTACAGGAGTGGTGTGTGTGTGTGTGTGTGTGTGTGTGTGTGTGTGTGTGTGTGTGTGTGTGTGTGTGTGTGTGTGTGTGTGTGTCTGTGTGTGTATTACATGAGAGACAACGAGAATACTGTTCCCAGGAGAATACTCGTAATCTATTATCTGTGTCCTGCTCTCTTACTCCTTTAGCTTTTTCTCTGTTATCTCTCTGTCTTTACCTCATGGACTCATCACATGGTTAGGTCACCTTACGGGAAGGTTTGTGCCTTCATAGAGGAGTCTCCTGTCAGCTGGGTGTCCAGGTGTATGCCATGACAGAAGCAGACATGGTACGTGTTGTTAAGATGCGTGGGCTGAGCCACACAGGAGGAGGAGGAGGAGGAGGAGGAGGAGGAGGAGTCCCTCGACTGTACCACAGCAAGTCATGGTGTCCACCTCATTTCACACCCTTTTTTTTTTTTTTGGAGGAACGTACACCTGTGTTTTGACTGGGAGAGAGAGAGAGAGAGAGAGAGAGAGAGAGAGAGAGAGAGAGAGAGAGAGAGAGAGAGAGAGAGAGAGAGAGAGAGAGAGAGAGAGAGAGAGAGAGAGAGAGGTGTTCACTATCATCACAGTACCTTATCTCGACGGTATGAGCAAGACCACACGACTGATCTATATAGAGCTATATAACATATGTGTTGAATTCAGAATATTAGGGATTTTACAGCGAGGAAAAGAACAAAAGAGATATGATAACATTTCTGTCTGTGGTATGGAGGTTATTATGAACTCCCGTGGTGTATCGGTTAGCGGTCCTGACCATGACGCATTCACGGGCCTGCCCAAGGTCGAAGGTGTATGGGTTCGAATCCTAGTCGTGGCAGTCGGCCCACAGTCAACCCAGCTGTTCATCCACCCCTTAGGAGTTGGTCGGAAAAAATTGGAACGTGGCTCAGGCTAGGGTAGATATAGCGTTAATGGGACGGCCTTGATTAGGGCCTCAGCTGCCCGTGTCGTCTCATAGACAAATATGAAGCTTGATTTGTGGCTGCGTCAGCTGTATACCAAGTGTCCAATCAAAACATCCCCCTTAAACTCCAACATCACCGAAGAAAAGTCATCATATCTCTTGTGTCCTCTTCCTCACTACAATTTCCCGTGTTCTCGTAATATAGTCTGTATGGTGGACTTATGTTCAACTCAGTGTTCGTAAAGGAAGCAGCCCCAGGTTTTAAAAGATAAGTCCTTATTCACTATCAGTCTATTCATGGTTCTGTGAACCAGCTGTGTTGCTAACAGATTTTATTTTTTTTTCCCACGAGGGTTTGGCGAGTCATCAGGAACTGTCGGCAAAATACCGAACGTAAACACAGTAAATCAGCTGTTACGACGAGGCGACTGTTGATTGCTTCTGGTACTGAAACTAGATGAACACCAAGGACCACTGGGAGTGTCTGTGGTCGGCGCATTGTCCTCAACACCTGAAGGAAAACGTGAAGAGGATCTTCATAATTTTTCGGTGGTTGGATTTACGTACATCTCGAAGATGACTTCCCTTCATCACCCTTGGCAGATGATAGCGTTAAAGCCCTAAGCAACCGACCAATTAACCAATCAATCAATCAACCGACCAACCAAACAATTAACCAACCAACCAATCAACCAATCAATCAACCAACCAATTAACCAACCAACCAATCAACCAACCAACCAACCAACCAACCAACCAACCAATCAATCAATCAATCAATCAACCAACCAACCAACCAATTAACCAACCAATCAACCAACCAATCAACCAACCAACCAACCAATCAACCAGCCAACCAATTAACCAACCAGTCAACCAACCAACCAACCAACCAACCAACCAATCAACCAATCAACCAACCAACCAACCAACCATCCAATCAACCAATCAACTAACCAACCAATAGACTTGGTTGTCTCATACCTTTCCTGTACGTTGGTTATTGATTACTTGGCAAAACACCAGGTTGAAAAGCACCTCTTCATTTGGAGCGTTAGTAACATTGCTCTCCATAGGTAGTGCCTGGGACGATTGTATTTTTAATTCCAAAATATCAAGTGGTTCGATAATCTTGATTGCTGTGAAGATCAGGGATAAAGAATATACAATACAGTGAAGCATTTCTACTATATAAACACACCCATTGAAAACACCATCCAACTCTCCACATCAGCTGATATTTACCTTATTCTTTAATGTTATTTACAGGCGAAATAAATGTGGTTGTTATCATTAATGTTTCCATCTGGTTGAGAGCCGTTCCTTGCGTTCGTGAACAGCGAACACATGAACCAGCGAGCACGAACCAGATGCGAACACATCCAGCGAATGCATTCTGGACCAGCTGTGCCTAGCTGTAGACCATAATGCCTTTCATGCATTTCGATTATAGTATCGTACATATCTGTCTCTAAGGGACCGTAGGCGAGGTCTGCGATGGGCAAATTAAATCCTACAACTGTTTCGCCTCCAATGACGTCAAAGAATCCCACTTTTATTTTGAATTCTATACAAGGTTTACCTATAACTTCATTTACCATTAATAGAATCAGAATGTATCGAGATGATACCATAGATTCCTCCTATTTTGTATTGTATTTCATGCATTCTACTCCACCGTTGTCAAACATTTTCTCCAAGTATCACAAAAGACGTAGGGAGAGTGAGGGTTTGGGTGAGTGGTAGGGTTTAGGGCAGGGAAAGGGAGTGTCTGGACCAGACAGAGTATGAGGCCACGGTCACATAACCCCATACATCATCCCTTGCTCATTAATGTCTCGACATTACCTGCTCCTTAATGTACAATCATTTCTCCTTTTTTTCTATTCTTAGTTGGCAGTGGAGATGTGATTAGCAGAGACGTAACGAGGCACTTTGGGAGGGACGAGCTGATGAAGGGTGGTAAGAGGCGTGGACAGCGTTCGTTACCCTGGATTGGACGAATTACCAACATTAGCAGACTTAACTGTATAGTGGCGAGTCTTCCATCTTCATTAGTCTGGCCTGAAAAAGTAGGTGAGTATAATTACTTGGAAAATGCCGTATTTGTGCCAGTATATATATATATATATATATATATATATATATATATATATATATATATATATATATATATATATATATATATTCATTATACTTAATGGCTGTCTCCCGCGTTAGCGAGGTAGCGCAAGGAAACAGACGAAAGAATGGCCCAACCCACCCACATACACATGTATATATATAAACGCCCACACACGCACACATATATTCCTATACATTTCAACGTATACATACATATAAATATACAGACATATACATATATACACATGTACATATTCATACTTGCTGCCTTCATCCATTCACGTCACCACCCCGCCATACATGAAATAGCACCCCCCTCCCCAAGCGCGCGCGAGGCAGCGCTAGGAAAAGACAACAAATATATATATTCATTTATTTGTTTATCTATTCATAGCGAGGTAGCGCCAAGAACACACGAAGATATGGCCTCATTCGCTCATATCTACTTTACGTCGTCATGTTTTATGCATTGACACCAGAACGTTGTCCACAACCAGGCCCCACACACCGCTTCATATGTCCTGGTTCAGCTCGGCGCGCCAAGTGTACCACATGGCTCCAAATTAATCTATCCCGTGCACGCCTCTCACCTTCCTGCATGTTCAGGCCCCTAGCACTCAAAATCTATTTCACTCCTTTCCTCCATCCCCAGTTTGGTCACTATCCTCTCCTATTACACACATATATACATCCTCTTTATCAACCTCTCTTCACTCATCTTTTCCATGTGTTCCAACGATATTAGCACATCCTCTTCAGCAGCTCTTGTATTAATCACCTTGATAAGAAGCATTGTTCATAAATCCAGAATATCATCGCAAGAGTTACAGACATGTTGTTTGCTCGCTGAAAGCTGAAATAATGTCAGGGTTTACATTTCTGACACTCAACCCTTTCACTGTAAAAAAAAAAAAGATACTGTAATGAATATCGAGAAACAAGTAGGATGAATTTTTTACGTAATGCCAAGTGTTGCCGGTGCTGTCCGGGTCATAATACCAGAGGGGAACTGTTTTGAACTACAGCCACATTGCTTCACCTCTGACATACTATGTATCCCACACTGTAACGGTTCTGAACGGCAGCCATGCAGACAACATGTGTAAGAATAACATTATCAGTACGATTTATTCTATGTTATATGGGTGATGAAAAGTCACTCAGTCGAATTTCGTCTGTTGTTATTATGAAGTGACGCACTTCATTATCATCATTCCCGAGCTAGCGTTCTGAAAACAGCTGCTTGTAGTGGGTGTTGCTACACTTTCAGGACTCCAGGGTGGATTAGATATCTTCTTTTCCCCATGTGTGTTTGTGCCTATCTTGCTTACATCCTGTCAAGAAGGACTTGTGATATAGAATCCTTCTATATTGTTAGCATCATCATCATCATCACTGTTCACCTGCGCTGGTGTGTTCACAAGAGGGCTTACCAGTTCTTTAACTTTGCCAGAGGACGAGAGATCATTGGAGATTAGGAGGAGGTTAAGAAAATAGACATAGTTCCACGATCCAACTGTGGAAGTAAAGAAGTAGATATTAGGACGGCCAATTATCGAGTTACCAACACACACACACACACACACACACACACACACACACACACACAACGCCTGCTGGACGCGGTGGCCGGTCTGGCGTGTAGGGTAAATCTACCTCGAAAAGACGGAGTCACACATCATCTTGGCGCCTCACATCGCCTTCATCTTTACCTTAAATCCTTCAGCACAGTTGGCATACAAGGACGAAGATGAGGGCCTTCGTCGACAGCGCCTTCAACATCGGGTTAAGGTGAAGGGCTTCATCGGTAGCACCTTCAACATCTCGAGCCGACGTCCAGATGAACACACAAGACGAAGGTTGGGTCTGACTGACGTGGACGTTCATTAGACAAAGAGATGGATGAAGAGAGAGGGAAATATGATCTCTGATTGGTTGAGAGGTGCATGAACCTAGACTTTGATTGCTCGAGAGTTCTGCGAACAAGACGCTGATTGGTTTACAGCTGCTGACGGGGAGTGTTTTGACTCCATGACCAAACTTGTCCAATCATGGCCGACATGGGAGTCATTACTCTCTCCCAACCCCCCCATTGCACCCCCATCTTTACACCCTCCCCTCCCACAGTCTCGACACACCACCTCCACACCTCTCCCTCCCCTAAATCTTTTCCACACCACACCTCCTCCTCCACCCCAACCTCTCCTCTGCCCTAAACCCTCTCATCTCTTGGATCTTTACACCCTCCTCTCCCCAGAACTAACCCAGCTCCAGAACCATACCCTCTCCTGCATTCCCTCCCTCCCACATTCTCAACACCTTCCCATATCCCTCACACTCCCGCTCCCTGCCCTAATCCCTACCACTCACCCAAACTCCCCACTCTCCCTACGTCCTTTCCTCCTCCCTAGTTATGCTAATGGAAGGAGACGAAGTTCAAAGACCGAGTTCTTGGGGAGAGTCAGTTTGAATCAGGCTATCGTGAGGCTGAACACCTCGTTCGACTGGGGTCTATTCACATTCAAAGCATGTTAAACAATAAGAAAATCTACGTAATGAGAAAGAAATATATATATATATATATATATATATATATATATATATATATATATATATATATATATATATATATATATATATATATATATATATATATATTATATATATATATATATATATGTATGTGTGAAACAAGGGAACATCAACCTATGCTTACATAACTACAGCACATCTCGACACAGCAGCACAAAAGACACGCCTGTGTTTGTACCTTCATATTGGACTCTGCCGCTGGTGTTTGTCTGGCGTAACGAAGTAACATAGTTGAATTACCCCGACTGTTACATGCCATCTAGACAAGTTAGGGAGATTGCCCCTGTCTCTCTCTCTCTCTCTCTCTCTCTCTCTCTCTCTCTCTCTCTCTCTCTCTCTCTCTCTCTCTCTCTCTCTCTCTCTCTGCGTTACCTCTATGGATCTAGTCTATGACCACGCCTCTAGGGATGTGTCCGGCTTCTTAGGATACAAGGAAGGTATCAGATCCTATATCGTTGGGGGCTGTCTGTGCTGACAGCCAGTGATGTAAAGAGATTCATGGACAGCTGTTCACAGTACTTCATACTGAAGTTCACATGCAGTATATGAAAGAAAAAGAAAGATGCTACCGGGATATATATATATATATATATATATATATATATATATATATATATATATATATATATATCATACTACTATTCGCTATTTCCCGCGTTAGCGAGGTAGCATTATGAACAGAGGACTGAGCCTTTAAGGAAATATCCTCACTTGGCCCCCTTCTCTGTTCCTTTCTTTTGGAAAATTAAAAATGAGAGGGGAGGATTTCCAGCCCCCCGCTCCCATATATATATATATATATATATATATATATATATATATATATATATATATATATATATATATATATATGAACGCCCATACGCGCACATACTCGCACATGTACGTACATACATACACATATCAACACATGCATACCTATACATACACAGACATATACATATACACAGAGGTACATATTCATACTTGCTTGTGTATGCATGTGTGTGTGTGTGTGTGTGTGTGTGTGTGTGTGTGTGTGTGTGTGTGTGTGTGTGTGTGTGTGTGTGTGTGTGTGTGACCACTCACCATCCTCTCTTCCTACTCGCACGCATGCCTCACTTTCCTGATTGTCCACTCACCATCCTCTCTTCCTACTCGCACGCATGCCTCACTTTCCTGATTGTCCACTCACCATCCTCTCTTCCTACTCGCACGCATGCCTCACTTTCCTGATTGTCCACTCACCATCCTCTCTTCCTACTCGCACGCATGCCTCACTTTCCTGATTGTCCACTCACCATCCTCTCTTCCTACTCGCACGCATGCCTCACTTTCCTGATAATATCACCTCAAGTAGCTCTAAGTAGCTCTCCTCCTACACCATACATTCGTAACACCTTCCACAAACCCTCTTCTATCACCCTTGTCCTACCCTCTTCCCCCAGATCCTGAAACGTCACATATAAATCCTTCTCTACATTTCTCACACACAAATGGTATAAAGCAAACGCCTGATCCTCACATATCACTCCACACCACTATCCTTTACCCGTTTTCTATACAGGCATTTCTGCTCATCTTCAGGTCTCCTGAGGTGGAGTCCGGTAACACCTATTTAAGTAGCAGACAGGGGTTAGGTGGGGTGAGGGTGAGGTTGAAGGGAGTTAAAGCAAGATAGATCAAGAAGATAAATTTTTTTATTTTCCCCAGTGTAATAAAAGCGAAGGATCGTAGAGGGAGAATTAGACCCTTGCTATAAGAAAAGATAATCAGTGATTCTGGTCCTCATTTCCCCGTATAAAAAGGTCGTTTGTACCTTGACAAACACACTGGCAGCTAAGGTTGTGAGGGCAATGATATTCTCATTAGCCGAGAGACCAAAATGGTTGGACTTTAAACCCACGACCAAAACACGTGTGATGTAAAGGTCATATTTGCTCCCCCTCCCTCCTCCTCCTCCTCCCGTGTAATTATAGCATTATATGAATAACCCGTTGCCGGTTAGTTCCTTTCATTCCCTGTTATGTGCTTTATATTGACCTTAATGACCGTTGACACGAATCACGACGTAATGGTCGTCTCGATCTAGATTGTGGTGGTGATTCAGTTGTTATGGTGGGGAGTGACCCATGGGTAGTTGGGGAGGATACAATCACCCCCTCCCTCCCTCAGAACCTGCCAGTAGCTGGGAGGATACTTCTCCCCTCCCCAGAACCTGCCAGTAGCTGGGAGGTTACTTCTCCCCTCCCCAGGACCTGCCAGTAGCTGGGAGGTTACTTCTCCCCTCCCCAGAACCTGCCAGTAGCTGGGAGGTTACTTCTCCCCTCCCCAGGACCTGCCAGTAGCTGGGAGGATACTTCTCCCCTCCCCAGGACCTGCCAGTAGCTGGGAGGATACTTCTCCCCTCCCCAGGACCTGCCAGTAGCTGGGAGGATACTTCTCCCCTCCCCAGGACCTGCCAGTAGCTGGGAGGATGCTCCTCCCCTCCCCAGGACCTGCCAGTAGCTGGGAGGATACTTCTCCCCTCCCCAGGACCTGCCAGTAGCTGGGAGGATACTTCTCCCCTCCCCAGGACCTGTCAATAGCTGGGAGGATACTTCTCCCCTCCCCAGGACCTGTCAATAGTTGGGAGGATACTTCTCCCCTCCCCAGGACCTGCCAGTAGCTGGGAGGATACTTCTCCCCTCCCCAGGACCCGTCAATAGTTGGGAGGATACTTCTCCCCTCCCCAGGACCTGTCAATAGTTGGGAGGATACTTCTCCCCTCCCCAGGACCTGCCAGTAGCTGGGAGGATACTTCTCCCCTCCCCAGGACCTGCCAGTAGCTGGGAGGTTCTTCCAGCCTAATTCCAGCAGCTCACAGGCAACTGAATTGTCACGTCCTTTCCCTACCCACAGCAGACATACGTACGCTCGTGTGTGTGTGTGTGTGTGTGTGTGTGTGTGTGTGTGTAGTAGTAGAATAAGAGTGACATATTCACATTTGGTTACCACTGGACGATTGCAGTCCAGAGTGTCTGTAGTCTGGCTTCCTACCTCAAATACGCTGGTCCCCATTGGGTTCAGACACACGCCACTCTCAGCTACGCGTCTGTAGTACGTGATTTCATCTGAAGCCTTAACATTTCCCCACGAAGAGAGCTCTATATAGAGCTCCAGACACCGCCTGGGCTTGCATCCCTTCATCTCTCTGTCCTAAGAAAGCTTCTTAGGGCTACAATACCTGCTCTATTACCCTCAGAGGCAGGGTATATAAGACCATATACTCGGTGTCGCTCTCAAAGGGGATTCGAACTCTTAAAAAGTTCCGATTTTCATTGTCTTTGTGGTCACCATTCGTATCTTTCGTCTCATAAGCGAGGATGGATCATCTGCCCACGTAAGACCGTGCGCTCCAAGTTTGGCAGACTCCACAGCTGGTCCAGAATCCCAACTTGCTCTCGATCTTTCTCTCCCTCCCTCTCATGGATCGGCCTCTCCTTCCCTCTTGGGTCTACCAGAGTCACAATCTCCCCTCCCCTTCTCCCCTCTTGGTCGTCCATGGTCACAAACCTCAACTCTCTCTCTCTCTCTCTCTCTCTCTCTCTCTCTCTCTCTCTCTCTCTCTCTCTCTCTCTCTCTCTCTCTCTCTCTCTCTCTCTCTCTCTCTCTCTCTCTCTCTCTCTCTCCCCTCCCTCCTGAGTCGTCCAGATTTACAAGCTCCCCCCTCCCCTTCTCCCTTCCTAGGTCGTCCAGAAGTGAAAAAAACCTCTCCCCTCCTCCGTCTCCCTCCATTATCAACAAAGTTGTCTCCCCCACCTTTCCCTCCCCTCCCTCCCAACACACACAATAACCTCGCCTGCCTATACCAGGAGTTTTGTCTTCAAACGCAAAAACTTGTGTCCTCCTCAAAGTTTAAATTTCCCTCAACAAAGAAACACAAGTCTGTTTTACAACTTACTCTCCACGAAAGAGGGACTTGTTCGTGAAGACTCAGGGAACCTGACATCATCGTAGATAATGCTGAACTGAAGATCAGTAAACTACTTATCCAGTGCACGAAGTTTACGAAAGTAAATGCGAAGTGAATTCCTTTGTTCGTCCTTTTAATCATCTACCCACTTACCCTCTCCCCAGGTGTGATGAATTGTAATAAGATGTGATATAGATAATACATACGTACATTTCTACGTCTGCAGCCCAAGCATAGCTCAATCCTTCATGCCAGTAAGAGAGGAGTAAAGTCGTCCACATGCTTTCATCAAGAAGAAATACATTCATCAGGGCATCGTGTCCGGGGATGAAGAAACACAAGGGTCTAATGTCCACGCCTTGTGGAACGCCACATTTGAGGGACTGGAAAGCAGGGATTGCGTCTCATCGTACAGTACTCGTGGTATGTAGAGGCGAGGTGGGTGACCGTTCATAATTCGAACTGGTTCTCGGTTTTCGAGAGGTGATGGACGCAGGGAAAAGAGGGTGTCTTCTCGGTGACTATACGTCTTGTGGAGGCTGGATTGTATGATGACACAGTGAGATTTCTCATCATTAATATCAAACATCGCATTATGTCACCACATTGCCTCGAGAACATAGGGGGAATTGAGCAGTGATATGCTCCACTCATGATCATACTTAACTTTGTCATGTTCAAGGCCCAGTTCTCTGTTATCAACACTCCCTTGGAGAATCACTTTGGCTGTTACAGGCCAGCGGCTCGGACAGGAGCGTCAAGTAATTGAGCAAACAAATATTTGGCTCAGGTTTTGTTATGTGACAGATATGTCATCGTTACAGGTAGTAACACGTGTGTGTGTGTGTGTGTGTGTGTGTGTGTGTGTGTGTGTGTAATTACCTGATTGTAGACACATACTCGTACAATTACGGGAAGTTCTGAACACCTGGGGCCCCATATCTTGAACTTTTTCTACCATTAAACTTTTTAAGATCTATTACACTAACAGTTTATTACAGTCACCCTTTACTCACTTGCTATAAAAGTAATTTTTGCACCTTTTCTTAACATTTTTTTCTTTTGCATCATTTTATGCTTGATTCTATGATGCACTCCTGCCCATCATGTGGACGGTGGTGGAAAAGAGGATAGAGAGCGCAAAAGGTTCAGGTCCTCAGTGATTGAACTACACCATACACCATAGATTACGTGGTCTCTACTTGCTGTATCTTAGCATCTTTCGAACTGCTGCTGCTCACGACTCATGCCATCAAATTCATGGCCTCTAACCTCTCGCTGTAACTCAGATATCTTAATTCTAACATCACCTTTGCTGTCCTCCTCTGGACCTTCTCTATAAGCTTTATGTGCTTCTTTATATGCGGTGACCAAACTTGAGAAGCATATTTTAGTTTTAGGCCAATGTATCTCTTGAACACTTTATTGGAACTTTCTATATTCGTATATCTCATTGGCATTTTGATCATTCTCAACAAATGCTTTGCCTCCTGTAGAGTTCTCCCAAGATGTCCTTGTGGTAGCAAATGAGGCATCATGTCGATTGTCACATTCCTTTCATACAAATTCATACAGCTTATCTCCTGATAGACGATATTCTTTTTCTTTTTTTGAACTACCCTATCTATCATCGTTCCATTTCAATTACCTGAGGATGAATTTCATCAACCAGATTTCAGGCCAATTTTGGAATTTGCTGATGTCCCCTTGTAATGTCTTGCAGTCCTGATCACTTTGATATCCTCATGGCCCCTGGCATCATCTGGAAATATATTCACGCCACATACCCTTCACACTACGTCCTCCTCCAGTATGACACACTACCAGCCTCATCTGCTAAAGGAGCCACATACCCCCCTCACACCTCACCCTCCTCCTGTCTGGCACACCAGGGGGCCTCATCCCACACGTCTCACAGATCCCTCACAATTTACTCCCCTTCTGTGTAATGAGACACCAGCAACCTCATCCAACACGCCTCAAAGATTCCTCCCTTTTCTCCCTCCTCTTGTGTGATGAGCCACCAACAGCCTCACCCCACACACGTCCCACACATCCCTCCCATTTCTCCCTCCTCTTACCTCTCGTCATCTCTTGACGTCCTCTCCGTTCTCTCTCGCTGCCTTCTTTGTTCTCCTCCTCAGCTTACCCAGGTAATCCTTGTGTCCCCTCCTGATCCTCTGTTTATCAACTTAATATACAATACTTTTCTAAGTTTCCAGACTTAACTGTCTCTTCTCTCCTCCTTCATCCACTGAAAGTCTTCTTTTCTTTCTATTTTCGTTCTCGTGTCGCTTCTCCCTTCCATATTCCTTACCTTCCCCCCTCTATGCCTCTATTTTACCTCGTTCTAAATCATTTCTCTTCCACACTTTTCCTTCTTTATCCTCTCGTGTCCCTCTATCTCCTTTATTCTTTCTGCCTTCCTCTCACATCCCTTACCTCACCATTCCCAACTCCTCAAGGTCTGTCAATCTCTCCAGGATGTCTCAGTGATTCCTGCCTGGAATGGTTGCCTCGGGGATGTGCCTACATCACCTGCCTCACGAAGTTGCCTCTCGTCATGTCTGGTCTCAAGAGGATCATACTTCCGGGCCTTGCCTCAGGGGTTCCTGCCTGCCTCCACGACCTGTTTCGATGGTTCCTGCCTACCTTTCTGCCTGTCTCCACGACCTGTGTCTAGGATTCCTGCTTGCCTCCACGACCTGTCTCTAGGAGGCTTGCCTGCCTCCACGACCTACCTCTAGGAGGCTTGCCTGCCTCCACGACCTGTCTCTAGGAGGCTTGCCTGCCTCGACGACCCATCTCTGGGGGCATGCCTGCCTCCACGACCTGCCTCTAGGAGGCTTGCCTGCCTCCACGACCTGTCTCTAGGAGGCTTGCCTGCCTCCACGACCTGTCTCTAGGAGGCTTGCCTGCCTCGACGACCCATCTCTGGGGTTCCTACAACCTGGCTGAAGTTCCTTGCTCCTCTGCCCCATCTCCAGTGTCCCTGTACGAAATGTAATAAAGAGATCCTGGAGCCACCACCCCACTATCCTCACAAGGTACGTACGTACATTAGAGTCTTCCTGCCTCTTACACTGTACATCAAAGAGCTCCAGGCTCCACATCCTGCCTCAGGAGGGAGGAGAGAGGGGTGTGGAGGGAGGAAGGGGTGTGGATGGTGAGTGTGTGTGGGGGGTTTCCTGCCTCTACAACTTCCCTCAAGAATTCCTAATGCCATAATTTTCTGGTTAATTGGTGGCACGTCTGGCTTACAACCCATGAACTTTATAAGCAAGATGTATTCTTTTTTTTTTCCCTTCGCTCGAGTTACCCCTGATACTGGTGGAGGAATGTCTCCTGATAGTGGTGGAGGAATGTCTCCTGATACTGGTGGAGGAATGTCTCCTGATACTGGTGGAGGAATGTCTCCTGATAGTGGTGGAGGAATGTCTCCTGATACTGGTGGAGGAATGTCTCCTGATACTGGTGGAGGAATGTCTCCTGATACTGGTGGAGGAATGTCTCCTGATACTGGTGGAGGAATGTCTCCTGATAGTGGTGGAGGAATGTCTCCTGATACTGGTGGAGGAATGTCTCCTGATACTGGTGGAGGAATGTCTCCTGATACTGGTGGAGGAATGTCTCCTGATACTGGTGGAGGAATGTCTCCTGATAGTGGTGGAGGAATGTCTCCTGATACTGGTGGAGGAATGTCTCCTGATACTGGTGGAGGAATGTCTCCTGATACTGGTGGAGGAATGTCTCCTGATACTGGTGGAGGAATGTCTCCTGATACTGGTGGAGGAATGTCTCCTGATACTGGTGGAGGAATGTCTCCTGATACTGGTGGAGGAATGTCTCCTGATACTGGTGGAGGAATGTCTCCTGATACTGGTGGAGGAATGTCTCCTGATACTGGTGGAGGAATGTCTCCTGATACTGGTGGAGGAATGTCTCCTGATACTGGTGGAGGAATGTCTCCTGATACTGGTGGAGGAATGTCTCCTGATAGTGGTGGAGGAATGTCTCCTGATACTGGTGGCAGTACAAGCACAGTATGGTGGCAGTACAAGCTCAGTATGATGGCAGTACATGCCCAGTATGGTGGCAGTACAAGCCCAGTATGGTGGCAGTACATGCCCAGTATGGTGGCAGTACAAGCCCAGTATGGTGGCAGTACAAGCCCAGTATGGTGGCAGTACATGCCCAGTATGGTGGCAGTACAAGCCCAGTATGATGGCAGTACATGCCCAGTATGATGGCAGTACAAGCCCAGTATGGTGGCAGTACATGCCCAGTATGGTGGCAGTACAAGCCCAGTATGATGGCAGTACATGCCCAGTATGATGGCAGTACAAGCCCAGTATGGTGGCAGTACAAGCTCAGTATGATGACAGTACAAGCTCAGTATGATGGCAGTACAAGCTCAGTATGATGGCAGTACAAGCTCAGTATGATGACAGTACAAGCTCAGTATGATGGCAGTACAAGCTCAGTATGATGACAGTACAAGCTCAGTATGATGGCAGTACAAGCTCAGTATGATGACAGTACAAGCTCAGTATGATGACAGTACAAGCTCAGTATGATGACAGTACAAGCTCAGTATGGTGGCAGTACAAGCTCAGTATGATGACAGTACAAGCTCAGTATGATGGCAGTACAAGCTCAGTATGATGACAGTACAAGCTCAGTATGGTGGCAGTACAAGCTCAGTATGATGACAGTACAAGCTCAGTATGATGGCAGTACAAGCCCAGTATGGTGGCAGTACAAGCTCAGTATGATGACAGTACAAGCTCAGTATGATGGCAGTACAAGCTCAGTATGGTGGCAGTACAAGCTCAGTATGATGACAGTACAAGCTCAGTATGATGGCAGTACAAGCTCAGTATGATGGCAGTACAAGCTCAGTATGATGGCAGTACAAGCTCAGTATGGTGGCAGTACAAGCTCAGTATGATGACAGTACAAGCTCAGTATGATGACAGTACAAGCTCAGTATGATGACAGTACAAGCTCAGTATGATGGCAGTACAAGCTCAGTATGGTGGCAGTACAAGCTCAGTATGATGACAGTACAAGCTCAGTATGATGGCAGTACAAGCTCAGTATGATGGCAGCATAAACACAGTATGGTGGCAGGACAATAGTGGTACAGGTCAGGTCTTGTCTCATGTTAAAGGTGAGGTGGTGGGAGTGGCTGATGGGGGGATGGGGGTGTACGTCACCTCTCTCTCTCTCTCTCTCTCTCTCTCTCTCTCTCTCTCTCTCTCTCTCTCTCTCTCTCTCTCTCTCTCTTGACCCTCAATTCACCCCCTCTCCCCTACACTCACACTCCCTCTCCCCTACACCCACACTCCTTCCTCCCTACACCCACACTCCCTCTTCCCTTCACCCACACTACCTCTCCTCTACACCCACACTCCTTCTCCCCTTCACCAACACTCCCTCCCTCCTTAAACAATAACAATATATATATATATATATATATATATATATATATATATATATATATATATATATATATATTTTTCTTTCTTTTCTTTTAAACTATTCGCCATTTCCCGCGTTAGCGAGGTAGCATTAAGAACAGAGGACTGGGCCTTTGAGGGAATACCCTCACCTGGCCCAATTCTCTCTTCCTTCTTTTGGAAAATTAAAAAAAAAAACGAGAGGGGAGGATTTCCAGCCCCCCGCTCCCTCCCCTTTTAGTCGCCTTCTACGACACGCAGGGAATACGTGGGAAGTATTCTTAATCCCCTATCCCCAGGGATAATATATATATATATATATATATATATATATATATATATATATATATATATATATATATATATATATATATATATATATATATATATATATAAATATATAAATATATATATATATATATATATATATATATATATATATATATATATATATATATATATATATATATATATATATATCTTTCCTTTAAGACGTTGAGAACCATCTCTCCTGACCATACGTCTGCTAGAATCAAGATTATCTTCCCATCTAACCAAACCTGTGTCGTTTGTGGGACACAAGACTACACACACACACACAAGAGCTGGCTCTGCGTTGCTGATCAAACGCCTCCACGTAAGCAGCGAACGATGTGGTCTGTGAGGTGGTCTACCCATCGCTCTGGATGAAGACCCGGCTAAGGGAAAGAGACATTCTGAAGCTGAACACTGAGACCAGCGACGACTCTGTTGTGGGAAATATACAGACGACGTAACGACCTCGAATATAATAGCACAGGAGTGACCGAGACCTAGTGTACTTTGATTGATAGCCTTGCGAGTGGTGGTGTTGGAGGTTGGCGGAGGGATGGGGCTGAGCACACATCTATGTAGCAAAAACTGGAGGCGAAATGTGAATATCGCTCCCGTGGCTGAATGTAACTTGAATAACGACCCTGTGGTTGAATATACGACCAAATTATGACCCCGGGCAGACCATGAGGACGTTGAATATATATATATATATATATATATATATATATATAGTGTATATGAACGCACACTTCCATATAACATACAAACCTCCAACAGCCAGGATCGAACCCGGAACCCCTGCGTGGTAGGCGGGAGCGCTACCGCTAGGCTATGATCGCCCCTAATAGGGCTATGACCCTCCGAATACTATGTACTCGAATACCCTTCGTCTCACGTTGGTGAGCAGCGGGGTCTACACCGGTCATTTCCCATCAGGCTCACACAGTCAGCAGATAGCATTATGCAGAGCCTATGAGTCCCCGTGGACTCATAGGAATATACTTAATATGAGCTTAATTGTGATCCTTTCCAATATATATATATATATATATATATATATATATATATATATATATATATATATATATATATATATATATATATATATATATATATATATATATATATATACACATAAGAGCAGAGAGGAGATCTAACACTGCTTTCCCCACGGAGAGGAGACGTAGCACTGTCTTTCCCCCACCCACCCCTTCTTTTCCTGCAGTAAAATCTAACTTTCCCGTCAGCTTCCACTCGGACCACTTTTACGGGAAAGGATCCCTCAACTTCTGTCGTAACTCCAGGAATTTACTGTTCCTTGTTTTCACCGGAGAGGTCGGGATCTTGTGGTCGTCTGGGGGGGGGGGGGGTCACAAGGGATCCGTCACACACACACACACACACACACCTGGGCATAAGTAGGATGGCTGTTGCTCGATGAGTCGACAATCCTCATAATCTGTGGCGGTGTTGGGCGTTACGGGCGTGCGAGAAGGCGCGCTACGTCACACTCATCAGCGGGTGGCAGACGTATATATATATTCTTTTCCAATGTAATTACGAGCCTCAAGGTGACTGTGGATAATACGTCTACGTAGACTCAAGCCATCGTCGGAAAATGTAACATCTACGTCATACGTAGTGATGAAGCAGAATTACATACATATATACAAACCATTATCTTTCGTCCCTCCCCCTATAAAATGTAATGTAATTCAGCACTAATTACTTCCATCCGCTACAGCTCATTTAATTACCCCATTATCATTTTCATAATGAAGTCATTACTAGGAATATATTAGTTCAGCCACAGATAATGAGCAGTAAGAGAGTTACGCCTTAATGGCAAATAACGTAAAGTAGAGAATATTACAGAAGTAAATATGTATTACGAGCATTAAGTCACATTATGGGCCAGAGTTCATACATTCTTTTAAACTCAAGTTTCGTGAAATTTATCATCATCACAGACACCCCAGCTGCTGTACTACACCCACTGTGTACATTATCACCACAGACACCACTGCTGCTGCACTACACCCACTGTGTACACCATCATCACAGACACCCCAGCTGCTGCTGTACTACACCCACTGTGTACACCATCATCACAGACACCCCAGCTGCTGTACTACACCCACTGTGTACACCATCATCACAGACACCACTGCTGCTGTACTACACCCACTGTGTACACCATCATCACAGACACCACTGCTGCTGTACTATACCCACTGTGTACACCATCATCACAGACACCCCCGCTGCTGCACTACACCTAGTGTACTGTACACCACTATGACACTACCTTACCGCAGAACAACACTACATCCAATATATATATATATATATATATATATATATATATATATATATATATATATATATATATATATATATATATATATATATATATATATATATATATATCCAAGCCTGTGCCAAGTACCCATTTTATCAACCAACCCCTATGGGTGGTTGGATGAACAGCTGGGTTGACTGTGGACCGACTGCCGCAACCATAAGATTCGAACCTATGCGCTCGACCCTGGACGTCCCGTGAATGCTTCACATTCGGGAACGCTAACCGCTACACCACGGGAGTTCAACTTTCATTAAGAGATGACGCTTGTTTGGAAGTGGTGTGGGGCCTTGTCTGCCCCACTCCTTCGCCTGTTCTGGTACAAAGGACTGCTACGCCAGGCAGAAAGAGACAGTGAACGCCAAGGAGTTTTCTGTAGCAGCCTTGGCAACTACGCAGGTCAGTACTTCAGAAAGATGGAGGACTTGTCTTCTGTCACTGGCCCTATCCGGCGCCTGCATGTTATGCTTCCTAAGTTCGACCCTCTCTATCACAGATGGTAACAGCGCCAGAATGGACTATCGGAGTACAAAGCCTTTTTCCAATCTCAAGTTCAACACAAGTGGAGAGATTATGAGAGGAAAAAGAGAGCGTAATCATTTCTAAACTGTCGATTTGTTCGTGGAGAGGTAATAGCGAGAGGTGTACCAACCCACTCAAGATTGAAGCTGACAGACTTGGGGCTTGGTACATCACACAACACCACAGGTGAAAGTGAGGGATCTCCTCCATCCGCGGTGACTATCGTAGTAAGAGGGTTGGAGGAGGCTGGAAACCGTCCTTGTGTCCCTTCACTCTCAACTGTAGCATTACCATGTTGCTACTGCGTATCCTGGCAACATAGCTCCTATGCCTTGGTTGTGAAACACCTACATTAGACATGTGACACGCTTGTGGTTTAGGGGATATTGACATTTAAGTTTTAGCATATGGAATGATTTACCAATCAGGGTGGCTGAAACCAACGCTGTGGATACGTTTAAGAAATGACTTAACAAATACTTGGCTTCACGTCCATGACTGATACACAATTTCCTCCGCGTGAGCCACACTGATAATTAGCAGATTATTCTCTACGAATGATTGGTAATGTCTTCCAGCTTTTCCCACACAGAAATCTGTGATGGCCTGGTATCTTCCACTAGCACAAACAACCTCGAAAGGACCCAGTCATATGGCTCTGTTTGAATACCTCTTTGTCTCCCTATGTATCATATCCTCCACGTCTTTCAAGACCTGGATTGACCATAGAGTCATACTAAACCCTGCTTACCCATGTTTACAACGACAATATGTTGTTATATATTGTACCAAAAATTGGTACCAAGAACCACTGCTGATCCTCTCTACACCATCCACTGACGAACTCCTTCAGCAGCGCGCGATACATTTCCTATCGAGTTTCGAGTGTTGGTTCAGCCATCACTGAAATGATGGGCACACTTGGCTGCATCGAGGGAGGAAAAGGTAATTTGGGTAAATATAGGGTTGGCTCACTTACTTCAAGGGTATTGGAGGGAAGTATGAGACAGCACCCCAGAGATAGGGTGGAGACGAGATAGAGACAAAGAGAAAAGACACAGCATCATGTGGACACTCGTCTCACGCCAACCCAGATTAGTACATCCGATACCCATTAGTAATTCTTAAACCCCATATCAGTACATCTTGAACCTTTTAAAAGTACATATGACCCCCATATCAGTACATCTGAACCCTAAATAAGTACATATGACCCCCAGATCAGTACATATGAACTCTGAATAAGTACATATGACCCCCAGATCAGTACATCTGAACCCTACATAAGTACATATGACCCCCAGATCAGTACATATGAACCCTATATAAGTACATATGACCCCCATATCAGTACATCTGAACCCTATATAAGTACATATGGCTCCCAGATCAGTACATCTGAACCCTATATATGTACATATAGGAGATAATACCACTGATATCAGGGAAATGCTGACCTCCGCTGACGTGACCCAGAACTTTCACACATGCAGTGTCCACATACCATCCCTTGAAACCCAAAGGATAAGGTCAACAGGTGTTACCACGCAACGAAGGTGTCACTGAGACTCATTAAGCACGTGATAACATCATTAGTTGTGGTCAAACAACAAGCAAGGTGAAATCCAGTCAATAAGGGACTCGATCAACACCTCAGGTGAGGCTGGGACACACACAGTCAGCCGGGCAGGTGAGGTTATTTAACCTGCCTGGCCACACAGCAACAGGTGAGGTGCTGACACTCACAGTAACCAACACTCGAGGAAGGAGTTCCACTGTGCCTTGATGTGTGTGTGTGTGTGTGTGTGTGTGTGTAACTCACACAATTATTAGCTTGTGTAAATGAGGGATGATGATTGCTGATATCTTTTACTGAGCGAACGAATCATTTTGCACAAAAGGACATTAACACAACAACACTCGAGTCAGAATGGAAGGACAAAGTTGCCTGGTTCGTATTCGACCTGCTGGTGAGGTGCCTCAGCCACCCCTGGCCTTGGAGGCACTCCCTCAGGCGATGACAGAGAGCCACATACGTACATCAAGGCTTACCCTGGGGGCTGGATCTGGGAGGAATACTAGTGTTACATCCTCACTAGCAGCTGTAGTACAAGTACCATAAGCTACAGCAGGAGTAAAAGTGCTAATCATAGCAGTAGGTGTAGTTCTCATGATATACGCCGTAATAAGCTGTGTTGTTAACCCTGTCATCATGGTTGCAAACGCCAGCGGGTGACGGGAGGTGCTAGATGTGCTACCTAGGTGCTAGGTAGCTTATATATAGCACCTTAAATTGAATTATTAGAACGGTTAGTCGAGATCTTAGCCTGACTCGCCTTTGAGACAAAATGACAGTCTTGTCTTTGCATCTATGTGACAAATACGTGTGGAACATAACATAGGTACTGAGTGGCAGACGAGATTTTCCTTACGTATCTGAGTTATATTATCACAAAGGTTGTGCCACGACCGCTGCCTTGCTAAGGAGGCATTCGGAAGACCCCCATGGCTGTGAGGCTAGGCAGTCAGTGAATGGAGCATGGTAGGAGCATTTCTGTTGAGAATCTAAGTCGAAAATGACGGCTCTGGGCTCCATTTCTACGTCGAAAATGACGGCTTTGGGCCCCATTTCTACGTCGAAAATGAGGGCTCTGGGCCCCATTTCTACGTCGAAAATGAGGGCTCTGGGCCCCATTTCTACGTCGAAAATGACGGCTCTGGGCCCCATTTCTACGTCGAAAATGACGGCTTTGGGCCCCATTTCTACGTCGAAAATGAGGGCTCTGGGCCCCATTTCTACGTCGAAAATGACGGCTTTGGGCCCCATTTCTACGTCGAAAATGAGGGCTCTGGGCCCCATTTCTACGTCGAAAATGAGGGCTCTGGGCCCCATTTCTACGTCGAAAATGACGGCTTTGGGCCCCATTTCTACGTCGAAAATGACGGCTCTGGGCCCCATTTCTACGTCGAAAATGAGGGCTCTGGGCCCCATTTCTACGTCGAAAATGAGGGCTCTGGGCCCCATTTCTACGTCGAAAATGAGGGCTCTGGGCCCCATTTCTACGTCGAAAATGACGGGCTCTGGGCCCCATTTCTACGTCGAAAATGACGGCTCTGGGCCCCATTTCTACGTCGAAAATGAGGGCTCTGGGCCCCATTTCTACGTCGAAAATGAGGGCTCTGGGCCCCATTTCTACGTCGAAAATGACGGCTCTAGGCCCCATTTCTACGTCCATATTAGCTCTGGCTTTGTGAGATTTTGAATCATGTGTCATCACCTGTTATAAATACCTATTTATACAGCATAGGGAGGGAGCTCTACTACACTCGTGTATGTAATTACCTAAATGTAATGACTTTCTTTGCACAGTATGGGGAAGCTGTACACTCGTGGTGCCCCATTTACTGAACTCATTCTCCTTCTGTCCTGCACGTTTTTATACATAAACTATGACCAGGTAACATTTATATCACACACCATCACTGTACACCTTACTTACACCTGCTGGCCAATACCATCATTCTGGCTACACTGTACACCTTACTTACACCTGGTGGCTAGCCAACACTGGCTACATTGTACACCGTACTTACACCTGGTGGCTAACACCACCACTCTGGTTACACTGTACACCTTACACTATCTGGCCAACACCATCACTCTAGCTACACTGTATACACCTTACTTACACCTGCTGGCCAACTCCACCACTCTGGCTACACTGTACGCCTTACACTATCTGGCCAAGACCACCACTCTGGCTACACTATACACCTTACTTACACCTGCTGGCCAACACCACCACTGGCTACACTGTACACCTTCATATCCCATCTGGGTAACACTGTGCAAGGTCCTCCCCTGCTGGCTATACCAGCATGGCTCTGGTGCCAGTGTAAAACTTTTGTTACAACTTCTGTTTCCCCAAGAATTTTTGTCTTGGAGAGGCATAAAGTTCCCTCCAAACTGGGATTGCTAATGGACTATAAAGCTGCGCTTTCAGGGAATAACAATAAGGCAGAGGAGAGGGGAAAAAAAGAGGAACGAAACAAAGAAAAAAAAAATATGTATGAAACTATCTCTCGTAACTTCTTAAGCTCATATGATACAGTAACTTGGGAAGTCTTATATTAAGCAATTATCAGTTTTGGGGGGGTTGTTTGGTGGAGTTAACTCTCTCTCTCTCTCTCTCTCTCTCTCTCTCTCTCTCTCTCTCTCTCTCTCTCTCTCTCTCTCTCTCTCTCTCACACACACACTTCTCCCACCTCACTCTCTCTCTCTCTCACTCTTTCACACTTCTCTCTCTCTCTCTCTCACACACACACACACACACACAGACACACACACTTCTCCCACCTCACTCTCTCTCTCACTCTTTCACCTCTCTCTCTCTGTCTCTCTCTCTCTCTCTCTCTCTCTCTCTCTCTCTCTCTCTCTCTCTCTCTCTCTCTCTCTCTCTCTCTCTCTCTCTCTCTCTCTCCCCCGTAAGCCCCGCCAGAGCCCCGCGGGACAGCCATTTAGCAGTAACTTCGGCAGGGACGGGCACAAAAACCTTCCTCAGTACACAAGGGTCAGGTTTCCTCTCGTGTACAGGCCGTCTCCATGGACGTCATCTGCTCGCCTGGGGGTCGCATAAAATGTTAAGTTTATTAAACCTTTATATCATCTCCCTGAGGGCCGGGCCCTACCTCACGTACTGACTAGGTCCTACACACTAGTACATTCCCCTGAGGGCCTGCCCTGCCTCACGTACTGACCAGGACCTACACACTAGTACATCTCCCTGAGGGCCTGCCCTGCCTCACGTACTGACCAGGACCTACACACTAGTACATCTCCCTGAGGGCCGGGCCCTACCTCACGTACTGACCAGGTCCTACACACTAGTACGTTTCTCTGAGGGCCTGCCCTACCTCACGTACTGACCAGGTCCTACACACTAGTACATGACCTGACTGACTGGACGAATTTATATATTTCCATTTTCTTTTAGTCCTGTTCAGCTGGAGGGGCAGGTGGCCATGATGGCACCATCTGCAGTGACGGGACTAACCCTGGGCAGATGGTCACTACCACAGTGCTAACACAGGTGTGGGGACGCCTCATCAACACTCCAGTGGACGCCTGGATCACAGCCAGTGGCACAGGATGCGACAGCCAGTATAACATGTGTCAGTGGCACTCACAGTGTAACATGGCACCATCATGTGTGTGTGTGGTGCCTGGGGTCATACGTCTGGCACTCACAGTGTAACATGGCACCATCCTGATGTGTGTGTGGTGCCTGGGGTCATACGTCTGGCACTCACAGTGTAACATGGCACCATCCTGATGTGTGTATGTGGTGCCTGGGGTCATACGTCTGGCACTCACAGTGTAACATGGCACCATCCTGATGTGTGTGTGGTGCCTGGGGTCATACGTCTGGCACTCACAGTGTAACATGGCACCATCCTGATGTGTGTGTGTGTTGTGCCTGGGGTCATACGTCTGGCACTCACAGTGTAACATGGCACCATCCTGATGTGTGTGTGGTGCCTGGGGTCATACGTCTGGCACTCACAGTGTAACATGGCACCATCCTGATGTGTGTGTGGTGCCTGGGGTCATACGTCTGGCACTCAGTGTAACATGGCACCATCGTGATGTGTGTGTGTGGTGCCTGGGGTCATACGTCTGGCACTCACAGTGTAACATGGCACCATCCTGATGTGTGTGTGGTGCCTGGGGTCATACGTCTGGCACTCACAGTGTAACATGGCACCATCCTGATGTGTGTGTGGTGCCTGGGGTCATACGTCTGGCACTCACAGTGTAACATGGCACCATCCTGATGTGTGTGTGGTGCCTGGGGTCATACGTCTGGCACTCACAGTGTAACATGGCACCATCCTGATGTGTGTGTGGTGCCTGGGGTCATACGTCTGGCACTCACAGTGTAACATGGCACCATCCTGATGTGTGTATGTGGTGCCTGGGGTCATACGTCTGGCACTCACAGTGTAACATGGCACCATCCTGATGTGTGTGTGGTGCCTGGGGTCATACGTCTGGCACTCACAGTGTAACATGGCACCATCCTGATGTGTGTGTGGTGCCTGGGGTCATACGTCTGGCACTCACAGTGTAACATGGCACCATCATGTGTGTGTGTGGTGCCTGGGGTCATACGTCTGGCACTCACAGTGTAACATGGCACCATCCTGATGTGTGTGTGGTGCCTGGGGTCATACGTCTGGCACTCACAGTGTAACATGGCACCATCCTGATGTGTGTGTGTGGTGCCTGGGGTCATACGTCTGGCACTCACAGTGTAGCATGGCACCATCCTGATGTGTGTGTGTGGTGCCTGGGGTCATACGTCTGGCACTCACAGTGTAACATGGCACCATAACATTCCGACTTTGCTCAATATATGCAAATGGAACTGAGGAGAAAATGCAGGCCCAGTCCCTCTCCTCATATCGTCTAGAAATTCCTGACTTTATTCGGTAAAAATATTTTCTGAGACTTGGAAAACCTTCATAAAGACATATTTCTATATGCAGAAAAGTTATTTGAACCCAAAGTAAAAATTATTATCACGGCGCAGTCTTAAATCACCGGTAAATACTTAGAAAGATAAGAAGATAAGAAGATTACTGTGACCCAATACATTATCATTGTGGGAGTCTTGTGGTCTGTGTGTGTGTGTGTCACCCAATACATTATCATTGTGGGAGTCTTGTGGTCTGTGTGTGTGTGTGTGTGTGTGTCACCCAATACATTATCATTGTGGGAGTCTTGTGGTCTGTGTGTGTGTGTGTCACCCAATACATTATCATTGTGGGAGTCTTGTGGTCTGTGTGTGTGTGTGTCACCCAATACATTATCATTGTGGGAGTCTTGTGGTCTGTGTGTGTGTGTGTGTGTGTGTCACCCAATACATTATCATTGTGGGAGTCTTGTGGTCTGTGTGTGTGTGTCACCCAATACATTATCATTGTGGGAGTCTTGTAGTCTGTGTGTGTGTGTCACCCAATACATTATCACTGTGGGAGTCTTGTAGTCTGTGTGTGTGTGTCACCCAATACATTATCACTGTGGGAGTCTTGTGGTCTGTGTGTGTGTGTCACCCAATACATTATCATTGTGGGAGTCTTGTGGTCTGTGTGTGTGTGTCACCCAATACATTATCATTGTGGGAGTCTTGTGGTCTGTGTGTGTGTGTCACCCAATACATTATCACTGTGGGAGTCTTGTGGTCTGTGTGTGTGTGTCACCCAATACATTATCATTGTGGGAGTCTTGTAGTCTGTGTGTGTGTGTCACCCAATACATTATCACTGTGGGAGTCTTGTGGTCTGTGTGTGTGTGTCACCCAATACATTGGCTGGCTAGCTGGGTGGCTGGCTGGGTGGCTGGCTGGCTGGCTTGCTGGCTAGCTGGCTGGCTGGGTGGCTGGGTGGCTGGCTGGCTGGCTGGTTGGCTGGCTGGTTAGCTGGCTGGCTACCCTCAGGTGATGATATTCTGGGTTCTGACTTCCTGTGGTCGGTAGTTAACAAATGTATGCATAAATTAAAGAAAAAAAAAATTGATCCTCATTATATCCACGTGGCTACACTTTAGACTAATTTCCATACGCTCTTCATGTTACGCAATGGTTGCGTACAAATACATGACAGAAACGCAACGGTTGCATGCAAATGCATGACAGAAACGCAACGGCTGCATGCAAATGCATGACAGAAACGCAATGGTTGCGTACAAATACATGACAGAAACGCAACGGTTGCATGTAAATGCATGACAGAAACGCAACGGTTGCATGTAAATGCATGACAGAAACGCAACGATTGCATGCAAATGCATGGCAGAAACGCAACGATTGCATGCAAATGCATGATAGAAACGCAACGGTTGCATGCAAATGCATGACAGAAACGCAATGATTGTCTGTAAATGCATGACAGAAACGCAACGGTTGCATTTAAACGCATGATAGATTACATCAGACAACAGAAAGGGGAGATAAAAAAGGTACAGTGTAGAATACGTCACCAAGAGTCTGTCTCGTATAAGAATCGTAACATAAACATTGTAACCATCAGAGCTGAGCTGGAGGGAGGGAACTCACTCCTCCTGTGGACAATCTAACACTTTAAATCCATTGGACGAGGGAGTAGTGAAGAAGACAAAAGCCGAACGTCTCCAAAACCCACACACACACAGCTCACGCCAGACACACTAGCACTACGAGAGTTCTCTCTCTCTCTCTCTCTCTCTCTCTCTCTCTCTCTCTCTCTCTCTCTCTCTCTCTCTCTCTCTCTCTCTCTCTCTTCAGCCAGTCAGGAAAACTGAACTTTCGTGAGGGGGGGAATAATGGAAGTAGACTAAACTCGGCAGAGCTCATAATCCAACGGGGATTCCAGGCTCTGGAAGAGAAGGCGGGGAGAGAGAGAGAGAGAGAGAGAGAGAGAGAGAGAGAGAGAGAGAGAGAGAGAGAGAGAGAGAGAGAGAGAGAGAGAGAGAGAGGAGCTCCCGATGCCTCTCTTCTCCAGATCTCTTTGAAAACAAGTGAAAGTTTGAGGACGTTTGTACATCGAAATCGTAATGAGTCTTGTCGACAAGAGGTGGTGGATGATTGGATGGATGATGTCTGGATGATGTGCGGATGTCGCATGCATAACGTATGAATAACATGGGAGGGATGATTTAGCATAGAGGTCAGGTGATGTATAATGAGAGGATGTGATTATTCATTGTGGATGACAGTTCGAAGATATGTATTGTGTGAGTGCTACGTTGGCTGCCTGTGTGTGTGGATGATGAGGTGGTGAAATGTTCGGGTGGATGTGGATGTGTGGATGTTGTGTGGATGTTCTGAGGGAGTAATGCGGATGATGTGTGTATGACATGATGATGGTGCGTGGGTGAAATGCGGATGATATGTAATGTATGGATGATTGTGTTTACGGTATGAGTGAGTGTAGATGGTTTATAGATTTGTGGATGATCTACGTGAGAAGCATGGATGATATGTGTGTATCGTGTTGGGGATGAGCCACAGTTGATGTGTGGATGACGTGTGCGTTGTGTGTGGATGATATATATGTACGTGTTGGGAAGACGAATTCAAAATGTAAGGAACATGTGTGAATGTGTTCTAAACAGTACGAGATGTTGTGAGCATATATGTGAGGATGTACGTGGATGGTATGAGATGTTGTGTGCATATATGTAAGGATGTATGTGGATGGTATGAGATGTTGTGAGCATATATGTGAGGATGTATGTGGATGGTATGAGATGTTGTGATCATATACGTGAGGATGTATGTGGATGGTATGAGATGTTGTGTGCATATATATAAGGATGTATGTGGATGGTATGAGATGTTGTGAGCATATATGTGAGGATGTACGTGGATGGTATGAGATGTTGTGATCATATACGTGAGGATGTATGTGGATGGTATGAGATGTTGTGAGCATATATGTGAGGATGTATGTAGACAGTATAAGGATGTTGTGAGTATATTTGTGAGGATGTATGTGGACAGTAGGAGGATGCTGTGAGCATACTTATGACCATTTATGTGGAGAGCATGAGGATGTTGTGAGCATATACATGTGGATGTATGTGGACTGTATGAGGATGTTTTGAGCACTTTTGTGACGATGTATGTGGACAGTATGAGGATGGTGTTTTGACCCACGTCCCCCTCATGATGAAGATAGCTAGGGAGGGATGATTTGTGTACAGGTCACACCAGCCATGGTCGCTGTGGGTATGATAGACCGTGGTATACATGGTGAGGGGAACGATGAAGGCAAACAGACATACCACCAGACAGTAACTATTGTTTTGGACGAACAAGGAGACCTCTCACCACCAGCTGGGTTCCAGACCTTCATGTTAACGATGATCTACACTTACAAGCGTTACTTACGTTACTTACGTTACTGAACACTTTTATGATCAGGTAAAGTAGTAAGCAAACGTCTTACTTATGAATATTGATTATCTCATTATATTATGCTTAAGGATATGAATGATAGATCCCCACTTATTTATGAAGACTTTGAAGAGGTTTAGTGTGTGTGTGTGTGTGTGTGTGTCGTGTCTTTACTCCTATGTATGTATGGACACACACACACACACACACACACACACACACACACACACACACACAGCCTAAAAAAGGTATCCATTCATCAACTAACCCCGAGAAGAGGATGAACACCTGGGTTGGGCGTAGGCCAACTGCCACACCTAGGATTCGAACCCAGACGATATGTATGTGCGTCTTAAATTCTTTCTAAAAAGAAAAAGCTTTAAAATCACTCTTAACCACCACGCTGTCATCACAACAGAACATCAAAAATTAATCTAACTCAAAATATAATCTCACTATTTCCACGTCATTCATCATATACCATTTTTTTAATTTTTTGGGGGGTGTTTTAAACTAATGAAATGTGCTGGATAAAATCTCCTGCCATAATCATACCTGACAATAAAACTGTCACTTCATTGATGAAACACAGACGAGTGCGTCCGTTGTTTGTGTCGCTGGGGAGGAACAGCTTATTTTTGTTCAGCTAAGGCAAAACTTGAAACCGGAACTATGTCTAATTAGTCATACCTTTGTACACTTTACATTTACAAAATTTACACACGTCTGCCTTCTGTTTTTATGAAAAGTCTTTTTTTTTTCCTACCACAGTAGTGATGCAGAAGTATACAGATTTATACATAGAGTTACAGAGGTGAATTTGCTGGTTATAGTGTTCGCTGGTATGAATGGTCGCCAGAAATCAAGTGATGTTTTGTTCCCTGGGTCGAACTGATATTTTCAATGATGAAAAGCTTTTCGAAGAAATATTACTTCAAAGTTGAGGGATGTATTCATCAACTGTGAAATCAAGGTCAGTGATTTTCCGTTTGGCTGGAAAACAGGTATTTACATTCTTTTTCAACATATAGACATATACTGTTTCAGGTCATATTCAATATATATCCACAAGTAAGGTTTGACTGAATGAACCCAACTGATTCGAAGGAAATGAAAATCCATCGAGTCCGGTGGCGGGAGGAGAACCGTGGAGCTGATCCCAAAGTGATGGTAACAAGTTCATGAATATGGAGATGATATATGGGGGGAGACGTGTGATCAGGTACGACTGGATGTTGATTGAATGACTCATTGTGTTTCCAGATGAGGTGGAGAGTGATGCCACAGAGTGGATCCCAGACGCTTCGTGGAAGAGATGCTCTTGGCCCACTGGTGAGGTCCTGTTCCACTTGTTATCCAATAGTGGAAGACTGTACGATAGGACCACTGGTGAGGTCCTGCTCCACTTGTCATCCAGTAGTGGAAGACTGTAGGACCACTGGTGAGGTCCTGCTCCACTTGTTATCCAGTAGTGGAAGACTGTAGGACCACTGGTGAGGTGGCAGATGATCAGCCTCCAGCCTCACCCCTTGGTGTGGGTGGTCAGCCTCCTGGTCCTCGAGGTGGCAGATGGTCAGCCTCCAGCCTCACCTCTGGCAGGTGGTCAGCCTCCAGCCTCACCTCCGGCAGGTGGTCAGCCTCCAGCCTCACCCCCTGGTGTGGGTGGTCAGCCTCCAGCCTCACCTCCGGCAGGTGGTCAGCCTCCAGCCTCACCCCTGGTGTGGGTGGTCAGCCTCCAGCCTCACCCCTGAAGATAAGAGCGTAAGAGTTATCATGCATGTTGCTTTCATGCAGCCAATAATCAGGGGGTAATTAAGGTTTACAATTCTGGAGAATTGGAGTCCAGCATAACTTATATTAAAGTCTACTTGTGAAGACTCAGAAGTTAACACAACTTATTTAATGAGAAATTATAGAAAGTTTCATCATCAGCATGACGTCTGCATGATGTGTGGTTGATGTAAGGATAAGGAGTGGATGATGTGTGGATGATATAAGGATGATAAGTGGATGATGTGTGGATGATATAAGGATAAGGAGTGGATGATGTGTGGATGATATAAGGATGATAAGTGGATGATGTGTGGATGATATAAGGATGATAAGTGGATGATGTGTGGATGATATAAGGATGATAAGTGGATGATGTGTGGATGATATAAGGATGATAAGTGGATGATGCTCCACATGTAGAATGAAGCTATCTCAATCCTCACTGTATCACGGAACATCCTTGCTTCACTCACCCTGATTACATTAATCAAACGTGAGCAACGCACAGATTATCTCGTCTCTCTCAACGAGAGAGGCTGGCCAGGCAGTGCATGACAGACTACAATTCATGACTCAATCACCTAATTACCTGTCGGTCACTGACGTTAAACGCATAAATTCTACAACCAAAATTCGACCACTGAATTCTACAACTGTAATTCTTTGCCTTTGGACAATGGCAAATAATGAGTAGGATTAAACTCCATCTTAATGCTTTAGGACAGTAGGATCCCATGTCTGACTCCAATGCAGAGGTCTGGATCCTAGACAGTAAGAGCCAGCGGCTGCGTCAGCTGGTGTAGAGCAGGTGGTGCCACATGGAGGTCCAGCTGCTGCCCGTCAAGGTCCTGAGGTCAGAGGAGGAGGGACGAGGGACAACATTGTGAGGGATCACGCGAGACCCCGACTCCTAGTCTCATGCACCAGGAGGCTCCTGGACGGGGTAGAAGGCTGGAGGCTGACCACCCACACTAGGGGGTGAGGCTGACCACCCACACCAGGGGGTGAGGCTGACCACCCACACCAGGGGGTGAGGCTGACCACCCACACCAGGGGGTGAGGCTGACCACCCACACCAGGGGGTGAGGCTGGAGGCTGACCACCCACACTAGGGGGTGAGGCTGGAGGCTGACCACCCACACTAGGGGGTGAGGCTGACCACTCACACCAGGGGGTGAGGCTGACCACCCACACTAGGGGGTGAGGCTGGAGGCTGACCACCCACACTAGGGGGTGAGGCTGACCACTCACACCAGGGGGTGAGGCTGACCACTCACACCACGGGGTGAGGCTGACCACCCACACCACGGGGTGAGGCTGACCACCCACACCACGGGGTGAGGCTGGAGGCTGACCACCCACACCAGGGGGTGAGGCTGACCACCCACACCAGGGGGTGAGGCTGGAGGCTGACCACCCACACTAGGGGGTGAGGCTGGAGGCTGACCACCCACACTAGGGGGTGAGGCTGACCACCCACACCAGGGGGTGTGGCTGGAGGCTGACCACCCACACCAGGGGGTGAGGCTGGAGGCTGACCACCCACACCAGGGGGTGAGGCTGACCACCCACACCAGGGGGTGAGGCTGACCACTCACACCAGGGGGTGAGGCTGGAGGCTGACCACCCACACCAGGGGGTGTGGCTGGAGGCTGACCACCCACACCAGGGGGTGAGGCTGGAGGCTGACCACCCACACCAGGGAGTGAGGCTGACCACTCACACTAGGGGGTGAGGCTGACCACCCACACCAGGGGGTGAGGCTGACCACTCACACCAGGGGGTGAGGCTGACCACCCACACCACGGGGTGAGGCTGGAGGCTGACCAAACACACCAAGGGGTGAGGCTGACCACTCACACTAGGGGGTGAGGCTGGAGGCTGACCACCCACACCAGGGGGTGAGGCTGACCACTCACACTAGGGGGTGAGGCTGACCACCCACACCAGGGGGTGAGGCTGACCACTCACACCAGGGGGTGAGGCTGACCACCCACACCACGGGGTGAGGCTGGAGGCTGACCAAACACACCAAGGGGTGACGGTGGAGGCTGACCACCCACACCACGGGGTGAGGCTGGAGGCTGACCACCCACACCAGGGGGTGAGGCTGGAGGCTGACCACCTGCCGGAGGTGAGGCTGGAGGCTGACCACCCACACCAGGGGGTGAGGCTGACCACTCACACTAGGGGGTGAGGCTGGAGGCTGACCACCCACACCAGGGGGTGAGGCTGACCACTCACACTAGGGGGTGAGGCTGGAGGCTGACCACCCACACCAGGGGGTGAGGCTGGAGGCTGACCACCTACACCACGGGGTGAGGCTGGAGGCTGACCACTCACACCAGGGGGTGAGGCTGGAGGCTGACCATCTGCTGCAGGTGACACTGGGAGTAGACCATCTGTCAGAGGTGACGCTGGAGGCTGACCACTCACACCAGGGGGTGAGGCTGACCACCCACACCAGGGGGTGAGGCTGGAGGCTGACCACCCACACCACGGGGTGAGGCTGGAGGCTGACCACCCACACCAGGGGGTGAGGCTGACCACCCACACCACGGGGTGAGGCTGGAGGCTGACCACCCACACCAGGGGGTGAGGCTGGAGGCTGACCACCCACACCACGGGGTGAGGCTGGAGGCTGACCACCCACACCAGGGGGTGAGGCTGACCACCCACACCACGGGGTGAGGCTGGAGGCTGACCACCCACACCAGGGGGTGAGGCTGGAGGCTGACCATCTGCTGCAGGTGACACTGGGAGTAGACCATCTGTCAGAGGTGACGCTGGAGGTTGACCACCTGCCACAGGTGAAGCTGGGGGGGCTGACCACCTGCCAGATGAATGAGTTACGTAACAGTTACGGTAATGTCCAGGATGGTGGACGGAATGGTGACGGGAGATCTGTCTCAGATAGTCACCATGATGATGACATCAACACACCATCAACACACCAGGGATAAATCCTACACCAAAACCACCACCGCCATCACTTATCTACAACCACAGATAAGAAGATAAGGTACGGGGTGGTCACTTCAAAGAGAGAGAGAGAGAGAGAGAGAGAGAGAGAGAGAGAGAGAGAGAGAGAGAGAGAGAGAGAGAGAGAGAGAGAGAGAGAGAGAGAGAGAGAGGGGGAGAACTGAAGGACCTGCGTGATGAATTGGAAGTTTTCTTATATAACAAACTTTGTAGTCTGGCTCCCATCTTCTTTTCTCGGTTCGAAATGAGATTCTGAACTCCAGTTGGCCAGCTCGATATGGGGGGCGGGGTGAAGGAAAGGGAAGAATGGGTTTGTTTTCGAAGCGTATTTCAGGATTCTCTGGTTTCATTTCTCTTCTCTTTTTTTTTCAGATATTCCTCGTCTGATATGTTCCAATTTCATTTGATTATTTTCTTTTCCTTTTTTCTTTCTTTTTTGTTTCCATATCTTCACAGTCACACATACGAGACACCGGGTCTGTCATATGAAATCTGAAGATGAGAAACGTTTCGAAAAACGTTTCGACAACGTGTTTCGAAACGTTCCACATGGTTGAGAATTGATTGTCTAACTATGCATGTGAGAACGGCGGTGAGATCAGAAATACAACTTTGGGAAAACAAAATTTTCTTTGTCAGTCTCAAATTCTAATACTTTGATCTTGAATAAACTCTTCCACCTGTCTAATAAACCTTCCCACCTGTTTAATGAACCTTCCCACCTGTCTATTAAACCTTCCCACCTGTCTAATAAACCTTCCCACCTGTTTAATGAACCTTCCCACCTGTCTATTAAACCTTCCCACCTGTCTATCAAACCTTCCCACCTGTCTATTAAACCTTCCCACCTGTTTAATGAACCTTCCCACCTGTCTATTAAACCTTCCCACCTGTCTATTAAACCTTCCCACCTGTCTATTAAACCTTCCCACCTGTCTATCAAACCTTCCCACCTGTTTAATGAACCTTCCCACCTGTCTATTAAACCTTCCCACCTGTCTATTAAACCTTCCCACCTGTCTATTAAACCTTCCCACCTGTTTAATGAACCTTCCCACCTGTCTATTAAACCTTCCCACCTGTCTATTAAACCTTCCCACCTGTCTATTAAACCTTCCCACCTGTTTAATGAACCTTCCCACCTGTCTATTAAACCTTCCCACCTGTCTATTAAACCTTCCCACCTGTCTATTAAACCTTCCCACCTGTCTATTAAACCTTCCCACCTGTTTAATGAACCTTCCCACCTGTCTATTAAACCTTCCCACCTGTTTAATGAACCTTCCCACCTGTTTAATGAACCTTCCCACCTGTCTATTAAACCTTCCCACCTGTTTAATGAACCTTCCCACCTGTCTATTAAACCTTCCCACCTGTCTATTAAACCTTCCCACCTGTCTATTAAACCTTCCCACCTGTCTAATGAACCTTCCCACCTGTCTATCAAGATTACCCCCCCAGTACCCACGAGCAGGGGGCGACCACTGGGTATATTGCAGTGGACCATCCTGTCTGTCCCTCGTCAGAATCAACCAGAGAGGTCTCTTGCTGTCCATTCTTGAATGCGTATACAAGAGGCGTCCTACGCCTCAGGTAATCCCCCACGGTAAACTACCGAAGCTGTCACATACTGTGCAGTCCCTTTTGACGACCCCAAGACGCCTCTGTGGGCCCCTGGAACGCTCATACCTTCAGATAATGACGGGTATTCATGCCTGTCTTAACGATAGATAAAACCATTGTCATTTCCCAAAGAGGTATCGCTCCTCAACGATGGTGCTGAGTCTATTGCCACTTAGGTATGATAAGCCTGGCAAAAGGGAAGATGAGTTGGAGGTAGCATTACAGTACCGGGCTCCGCTGAAACTTGAACTGTGGGGATAGAATGACGAATTTTGCCCTCCCAACGTAGGTTGGTCGATAGATGGGTGCTTAGCCCACGATATGTGTGTGTGTGTGTGTGTGTGTGTGTGTGTGTGTGTGTGTGTGTGTGTGTGTGTGTAGGAGTAGAGGCATGGTACATATATACAAGGGAAGGGACGACATGAGTGTAAAACGCTCTTCCCGTACCACACAAATGGTAATCACTCACACACACACACACACACACACACACACACACACGCACTAAATGACTAATCAACTAACTATTCAACTAACTAACTAACTAACTAAACAACTCACTCCTCGGCCATCATCAGAAAGAACCAAGGGTAAACATATTTCAATACATTTGGAGTTAATAATAACTCAGACAGATTGCGTTCGTAACTCATCCTTTAACCTCGACGTCAAAACTAACTTCTAGGTTAACTTTGAAAAAAGAGAATATGCTTCTGAGGTGAAAAAAAAAGAAGATTGATAGAAAATGAATGAAAATGGATAAGCCAAACTGACCCCCAAAGAAAGAAAATAATTTACCAGTCAACATTGCCTATTATCGTGGCATGAAAAACAGGCAGAGGAGGATCAAAGACTGATTAGCATAAGTAATTAAGAGTTTTTACAGGTATAATCTGCCTTGATTAGCGGCCTGGAGGATGTTTGGTAGAGGCTGTGTGTGGGGTGAGGGAGAGAGAGAGGGAGTCAGTCGGCCTCCTCCTCCTCCTCCTCGTCTCTGATCTTCGTCGGCCTTAACTAATTATCTCGTTGGCGAGGATCCTGACAGTTTTCTTATGAGTAATTAAGGTATGCTAATTTGTGGCACGACGTACGAAATGTAGAGATACGGGAGGGAGAGAGAGAGAGAGAGAGAGAGAGAGAGAGAGAGAGAGAGAGAGAGAGGAGGGGAGGGGAGTTGGTACACGGAGTTACACAGATCAAGAGACCACATAGACCCAAGGTCCAAGGGAGATGGTCTGGCTTTAAAAAAGAGTAGAGGAAAAGGGCAGAAAAGCAAAAGAGAGAGAGAGAGAGAGAGAGAGAGAGAGAGAGAGAGAGAGAGAGAGAGAGAGAGAGAGAGAGAGAGAGAGAGAGAGAGAGAGAGAGAGAGAGGAGTTGGCGGTACACGGAGTTACACAGATCAAGAGACCACATCGACCCATGGTCCAAGGGAGATGGTCTGGCCTTAAGAGTAGAGGAAAAGGGCAGAAAAGCAAAGAGAGAGAGAGAGAGAGAGAGAGAGAGAGAGAGAGAGAGAGAGAGAGAGAGAGAGAGAGAGAGAGAGAGAGAGAGAGAGAGAGAGAGAGAGAGACGTTGGAGGTACACGGAGTTACACAGATCAAGAGACCACATAGACCCATGGTCCAAGGGAGATGGTCTGGCCTTAAAAAAGAGTAGAGGAAAAGGGCAGAAAAGCAAAAGAGAGAGAGAGAGAGAGAGAGAGAGAGAGAGAGAGAGAGAGAGAGAGAGAGAGAGAGAGAGAGAGAGAGAGAGAGAGAGGAAGGGTGAGGGGAGAGGTCTTGTTGTGTCTGACTGTCCCGTGCTCCTTCTCAATGGTCGTGACCTGAGAAATAAAGCGCCAGCAGAGCCTGGAGGGGGAGGTACCACCGATGGTCAATATGTTGTGTCTTCAGTCCTCTTCAGTCTTGTCTCTCACTCTCCACCACTTCCCTCCCTTACCAGTACCCAGACTCGCCTCATTGTCTGTCACGTTTCATTTCCTCCTTCTATCTCCTCCCACGCCTCCTGCCTGGCCAGACGATGCACCTAAGCTACACACACACACACACACACACACACACACACACACACACCTCCATCGCCTGCAACTTTACTGTACTTTGCACTCCCCCATGTCTACCCTTGATCTCCCTCTCACACTTCTCTGTGCCTTTCCCGACCCTAGTCCTTGCTTTCCCATCGGCCTTACCCACGGCTTCCCCTTAGCCTTTCCCTGACTCTTACCCACGTCTTTCTCCTCACCCTTATCCTTGCCTTTTGATCACCACACCTAACCGTTGCTCACACAACTCCCTCACCTCTCCTTACCTTCGCCCACATCTCCCCTCACCCCTGCTACATCCTCCTCCCTCTCCCGCTCGTTCTGCTCGCCGCGGGGGCGTGACGGGTTGTGGTGAGTGGCCGAGCATATAATCGCTCTCTCATGGAGGAGGAGGAGGAGGAGGAGCTGCCAAGCAAGGGGCCCTGAGGTGAACGAAGCCCTACAGAGGGAGGAGCTACCAAGCGAGGACATCCCCATGCGTCATGGTCCCCGACGGCGGAAGGAAGGAAGGGGTCGGCGTTGCTTGGGGAAGGAGCCCTCGAGCACTACACCCACTGACGGAGGAAGACAAGGAGACGGAGGAGAGAGTCCGGCACAATTGCCACGTTTAACTGTCGCAATGAAGAAGAATAATGTTATTCTGTTGGACTATACGTCTTCTAGCCTCGAGGTGACGGTAGGGCTGCCGAGAACGTCATGGATCGTACGTGATATTAACTGGAGAACGGCACATGATGGGGAACGGGACACACACACACACACACACACACACTACAGCTACGGTACACAAGTGTCATGTCTGACTGAGAGAAATGGACTGCAGTAGGAAAATGACTGGGTTAAACACTTTTTATTCTTCGTCTCGTCGTTGCTGTGATTATGAATATCCTTGACTGATCCCTACCACTTACATGACCCATGGAGGACGTGGAATGAATTCATCCCTCACTACATTACCGTTCATGACTGGAAAAAGCTTGGAAATGTCACCTCATTACCATGGCGGAACACCTCACCTCATACGAACTATATCATTCACCCTGGTTCACACGTTTTACATTAACCTGGTAATCAGCACTTGCTTTAGTACACACCATCGCATTACCTGAGCAATTACCACTTGCCTTAGAGCATTTAGCGTCGTATCCCCGGCATAATTCGTCAGGTCATTAAGAAGGGATGGTGGTAATTACAATGTTCAACACAGTCATACTGGATTCCAACCGTGAGTAATATCTCTGTACCAGGACGGTGGTACACGTCATACCATGTGTGAGGTAACCTGTGCCAGAGCAACGGTACACTCGCTATGAGTTCATCCTGACCACAACCTTGTGGTACGCTGACCTATAGCCACACACACACACACACACACACACACACACACACACACATAGCCACACACACACACATAGCCACACACACAGACACACACACATAGCCACACACACATAGCCACACACACACTGCTCCGTCTCAGGTCCGGTAAAGGTTGGAGAAAATATTGTTTTCGTTCGTTACCCTGGTTGATCCGGTTTCCGATAATTAGATATCTTCCGGCGGCCGGTTACGGTAAGCCCCCAAGGACGTCGGCTTGCTCACGGCTGTTGGCTCTGGTGGAGGGAGGCCCAGCCCAGCCGTCACTCTCTCTCTCTCTCTCTCTCTCTCTCTCTCTCTCTCTCTCTCTCTGCGAGTCGTCAGAGCTGTTAAACCTCTGGCTGAGGGAGGCCTACTCGTCTCTCTCTCTCTCTCTCTCTCTCTCTCTCTCTCTCTCTCTCTCTCTCTCTGTCTCAGTCGTCAGGGGTGTGGTTAACCTCTGGCTGAGGGAGGCCTACCCGTCTCTCTCTGTCAGTCGACAGGGTTGTTAACCTCTGGCTGAGGGAGGCCTACCCGTCTCTCTCTGTCAGTCGACAGGGTTGTTAACCTCTGGCTGAGGGAGGCCTACCCGTCTCTCTCTGTCAGTCGACAGGGTTGTTAACCTCTGGCTGAGGGAGGCCTACCCGTCTCTCTCTGTCAGTCGACAGGGTTGTTAACCTCTGGCTGAGGGAGGCCTACCCGTCTCTCTATCTGCGATTCGTCAGGGTTGGTATCCGCTGTCTGATGCGGCCCAGCTCCTCCCTCTCCCAGTCATGTGTGGACTGCTGGACAAAATCTCTTTCTCGTCCACAGGAGGTGGACGGCACGAGTAACACCTTCAGTGTACCGTTCGTTTTGCCAGATTATTACATCCTTCGAATCAGTGTTCACAAAGGAGGAGGACCTTCGAATCAGTGATCACAAAGGAGGAAGACCTTCGAATCTATGATCACAAAGGAAGAGAACCTTCGAATTTATGATCACAAAGGAGGAGAACCTTCGAATCTATGATCACAAAGGAGGAAGACCTTCGAATCAGTGATCACGAAGGAGGAGACCCTTCGAATCAATGTCCACAAAGGAGGAGACCTTCGAATCAGTGATCACAAAGGAGGAGGACCTTCGAATCAGTGATCACAAAGGAGGAAGACTTTCGAATCAATGTTCACAAAGGAGGAAGACGTTCGAATCAGTGGTCACGAAGGAGGAGACCCTTCGAATCAGTGATCACAAAGGAGGAAGACCCTTCGAATCAGTGATCACAAAGGAGGAGGATCTTCGAATCAATGTCCACAAAGGAGGAAGACCTTCGAATCGGTGATCACAAAGGAGGAGAAAAGGAAAAATTGTCGTCCCTCTGGTTGCAGCTTGACGCTTCCGAGGTCAAAGGCTATCTGACTCCAGGTCACATGAGGAACCTTCAGACCGATGGACTGACCTCAAAGACTGGGATATCCTCTTGAAATAAGAGGTCATCTGCAGATGACCAGAGGTTATCTCGTAAGCCCAAGAGGTCACCGAAGGACGAAGAGGTCATCTCGTCTCTCGTTCGGTCATCTGACGTATTGATTTGTGTAATCGTCGCATTTAGGATGAGGCACTTCACTGCTACGCTACAGACACACACACACACACACACACACACACACCAGTCGGCGGGCAGGAGCAGCATATAGACCAGTGTTGGCAGCCACACTACCCTCGTCCAGCCGGACATAACGAGTCATGGGAAGTCATCATCAGCCCAGGCAGGACCTCTGGGGCGGCCTGGCCTCCCAGTCATGATGCCTCTGAGATATGGATGAAGGTGGACACTTCCTCCTACCACTGCTATAGCTGTGGGCAGCACAACGCGCTCACAACCACGTCAGAGTAGACGCTATGAAGGAGAGTGACTGGGTGGGGAGGAGTCCCTCACGACCAGATCAGTGAAGCTTGGGTGAGGAAAAGTGAGGTTAAAATGTCCCTCACGATCACACCAGAGACGTGAGGAGTTCCTCAGAACGAAGACGATGAGGAGGAGGAGGAGGAGGAGCAGTGTAGCCAGGACCGTGGTAACGTCATGCTCGCCTTTGGTGCTTCAACATGAGAAGACTGGAGCAAGGGGAGACCCCTCACCTCCCCTCCTACTAGAGAAGACTGGAGCAAGGGGAGACCCCTCACCTCCCCTCCTACTAGAGAAGACTGGAGCAAGGGGAGACCCCTCACCTCCCCTCCTACTAGAGAAGACTGGAGCAAGGGGAGACCCCTCACCTCCCCTCCTACTAGAGAAGACTGGAGCAAGGGAGACCCCTCACCTCCCCTCCTACTAGAGAAGACTGGAGCAAGGGGAGACCCCTCACCTCCCCTCCTACTAGAGAAGACTGGAGCAAGGGGAGACCCCTCACCTCCCCTCCTACTAGAGAAGACTGGAGCAAGGGGAGACCCCTCACCTCCCCTCCTACTAGAGAAGACTGGAGCAAGGAGAGACCCCTCACCTCCCCTCCTACTAGAGAAGACTGGAGCAAGAGGAGACATCTCGCCTCGCCTCCTCCTCCTTCTCCTCCTCCTCCTCCTGCTCCTCCTCCTCCTCCTCCTCCTCCTCCTCCTCCTCCTGCTCCTCCTCCTCCTGCTCCTCCTTGCTGCTCCTCCTCCTCCTCCTCCTCCTCCTCTCCTCCCGACGTGAACATGAAGAACGTCACCTCAGGAGAGCTGCAGCTGCATGAGGGTCGTTGATGGCAGGTCGTCAGTGAGACGTGACCCTCAGTCACCAGGCAGGCAGGCAGGCAGGCAGGAAGGCAGCTCACCCGAGGGATCCTTTGGCCAGTAATGTCCTTTTCTTTGGTCCTCCTTAGGGCCAGTGATGGGCACTGTGCCAGTGTCCCTGATCACTGCTCATCATCCCTCCTAGACAGTCTCTTGTTAATTTGGAAGGTCACTTAACAGTTTACTCAAGATAACAGAGTTGACAGAGTGGTCAGTTAACTTCATCTCTGTCTTACGACCTCTCACTTCCTCCCTGCCCTCCCTTCCTTCTTGCCTCCCTCCTCACTGCCCACCACCCCCCACCTGTCATCCTCCATGACTCCCTCCCTGCCTTCCTTCCACCGTCCCTCCTTCCCCTCCCTTCCCTCCACCCCCTAAGTGGGGATACCCTCTGGGGCACAGCTCAGAAGGGTATCTTGTGGACGTCTCTCATATACAGCACATCCCACGGCCCAGTCTGTACTGTCTGTCCTGTATGTAATGATGACTCAGATGATAATGATCAAACTTGAGCTGAACTACTGGTTACTGGCCACTACACACAACAAGGGAGGGAAGCAGTACTGACCACTACACACAACAAGGGAGGGAAGCAGTACTGGCCACTACACACAACAAGGGAGGGAAGCAGTACTGGCCACTACACATAACAAGGGAGGGAAGCAGTACTGGCCACTACACACAACAAGGGAGGGAAGCAGTACTGACCACTACACACAACAAGGGAGGGAAGCAGTACTGGCCACTACACACAACAAGGGAGGGAAGCAGTACTGGCCACTACACATAACAAGGGAGGGAAGCAGTACTGGCCACTACACACAACAAGGGAGGGAAGCAGTACTGACCACTACACACAACAAGGGAGGGAAGCAGTACTGGCCACTACACACAACAAGGGAGGGAAGCAGTACTGGCCACTACACATAACAAGGGAGGGAAGCAGTACTGGCCACTACACACAACAAGGGAGGGAAGCAGTACTGGCCACTACACACAACAAGGGAGGGAAGCAGTACTGGCCACTACACACAACAAGGGAGGGAAGCAGTACTGGCCACTACACATAACAAGGGAGGGAAGCAGTACTGGCCACTACACACAACAAGGGAGGGAAGCAGCACTGACCACTACACACAACAAGGGAGGGAGGCAGTACTGGCCACTACACACAACAAGGGAGGGAAGCAGTACTGGCCACTACACACAACAAGGGAGGGAAGCAGTACTGGCCACTACACACAACAAGGGAGGGAAGCAGTACTGACCACTACACACAACAAGGGAGGGTATAACAGATCACAGTATATATGACAACAGTTCACGGTACACCAGTACACCTTACCATCAACACCAGCTGTCTTGGTTTGGCCACTCACCAACTGTCATGGTGTGGCCCATCACCATCTGTCATGGTGTGGCCCATCACCATCTGTCATGGTGTGACCCCTCACCAGCTGTCATGCTGTGGCCCCTCACCAGCTGTCATGGTGTGACCCCTCACCAACTGTCAAGGTGTGACCCTTCACCATCTGTCATGGTGTGGCCCCTCACCATCTGTCATGGTGTGGCCCCTCACCATCTGTCATGGTATGGCCCCTCACCAGCTGTCATGGTATGGTCCCTCACCATCTGTCATGGTGTGGCCCCTCACCATCTGTCATGGTGTGGCCCCTCACCATCTGTCATGGTGTGGCCCCTCACCATCTGTCATGGTGTGGCCCCTCAGTGACTGTAGTCCAGGCGTAACCAACAGAGAACCCAAGTCAGTCGTCTCCACCACCACAACATCCTCTTGATCTTTACTAAGAGCAAAACACAGTAATCCACCAAGCCACCAGCTCCAGCCCGGGGTCTTCACTTCCTCTCCAACAAGTTAGTCACACAATTACACACTTCAACTGAAACAAAAGTTGACTGTGAGTTTCCTCCCTGACAAACGCGACAGTAACTTTCTTAAGACAGGTTTTACAAGACTCTGACTGACGAGGGAAACTGAATTTCTTTCCAGTCTGGGGGACAGTTGGCAACGTGAGACATATGTAGATATGTTTCGTATTTAATGTTTGCTGCAGTAGTCTAGCAAGGGAAAAATGGAAGCTGAGATGGAATCTTTATAAACTGTAATATACATCATATTAAAAGTAGGACAAATGTTTGGAAATACTGATGTATATTAAAGTTTGATTATGCCATGGTGGACGTAAGGCTTGTTAAAGAAAATGACTGACTAAATCAAAAGGTAAATACACTATGTAAATATCTGGCTCTCTGAAGCTTACACTTTGACCTGCTTAGTTATATGTGACTTTCATGGTTGCACACTTGGCTTCCAGTCATGTGTACTGGAACACTTACATTGTAAGTTTGGCTGCTGGTGTCGTATAGCTGGCTGCTAGTGGCGTACACCTGGTTGATATTGCTATATATACTTTCCATTATCGTAGACCTAGCCGACATGACATACACCTGGCCGCCAATATCGTATACTTGGCCGACAGTGCCGTATATCTGGCTACCAGTGTGGTATATCTGGCTGCTAATGTCGTACACTTAACTGCCAGTGTTGTATACCTGGTTGCCGGTATAGTACACCAGACTGCCAGAGCCCTACACTTGGTTTTCAAGACCGTGCACCTTGAACGCCACTCAGGTCATTACTGGGCCATCACGTCATACCCTGTCCATCACCTCATTACCAGTCTCTCACCTCAGATCTTGTCCGTAATCTCATTTTCACTTCCTCACATCACTCCTCAACCTTTACAACCCACTTCTCACCTCACTCTCTTTACACCACACACTCCCTCACAACCTACCTCTTATGTCTTCTTCACTCGTCCCCCCTCACGTTCCACTACTCGCTTCCTCTCTCATCATCCCTCGCCTCGCTCCTCCTCACGCAGTCTTCATTACAAAATGACATACTCCTCCCCACACAAGGACTGCGGCGGAGGATGCCAATATAAATCGTGACAAGAGAAAAACTCTCTCCCAAAGTGAAGCAATTGAAACTAAAGGCAAACACTCAGCGAGAGCTTTTGCAACAGTTTGGGAGCCGAGGCCCAGAGAGAGAGAGAGAGAGAGAGAGAGAGAGAGAGAGAGAGAGAGAGAGAGAGAGAGAGAGAGAGAGAGAGAGAGAGAGAGAGAGAGAGAGAGAGAGAGAGAGAGAGAGTATACTAAGCTCCTGCCCTTGAGGCTGGAGGGAAGAAGAGGGAGCCAGCTGGAAAGATAAAGATGATAAGGCATTGATGGAGGGCGACGTTTATCACCCGCTGTGTAAGAGGAGGGAATTAGCGCGGGATTGAGCTAGGAACAGTTGGAGAAGGTACGAGGTGGCCCAGATACTAGTGGGAAGTTGTGGCCAGATGATGAAGGGACTGGAAATTGACCTGCTGGGATGGCCAGGTGATGAAGGGACTGGAAATTGACCTGCTGGGATGGCCAGGCGATGAAGGGACTGGAAATTAACCTTCTGGAATGGCCAGGTGATGAAGGGACTGGAAATTGACCTGCTGGGATGGCCAGGTGATGAAGGAACTGGAAGTTGACCTGCTGGTATGGCCAGGTGATGAAGGGACTGGAAATTGACCTGCTGGAATGGCCAGGTGATGAAGGAACTGGAAGTTGACCTGCTGGTATGGCCAGGTGATGAAGGGACTGGAAATTGACCTGCTGGAATGGCCAGGTGATGAAAGGACTGGAAATTGACCTGCTGGAATGGCCAGGTGATGAAGAGACTGGAAATTGACCTGCTGGAATGGCCAGGTGATGAAGGAACTGGAAATTGACCTGCTGGAATGGCCAGGTGATGAAGGGACTGGATATTGTATGATGACCTGTTGGATTGGTCAGGTGGCTTGGTGGTATAGCGAGGTGATGAAGAGTCTGGAAGTCGTTAAGGTGGCCTGTTGGTATGACCAAGAGATTAAGGGTCTGGAAGTTGCCCGGTGACATGACCATTCCAGTAGATCATCTGAAAGCTTACAAACTCTTCATCAACAGGCCATACATTCCAGCTGGCCACCTGACTCCTTCCAGACCCTTTATCACCTGGCCATTCCAGAAGGTCTCCTGACAACTTCCAGGCCCTTCGTCAGTAGCAGTTGCCAGGAACAATCTGGAATGAAACCTGGTTCTTTGGTGGTCATCCTGAGGGACTGGAAGGTCAGGAAGAATGGTAGACGGCAGGAAAGAAGAATCATTCCAGATGAATCACATCTTTCTGTCATCAATGACGTAGAGAATACTTCAGTGAATGTTAGAATGGGAGGAAAATAACCAATGCATGTATCCCTGGTGGAGGAGCAAGAGACGAAAGAGAGGAAAAAGACAAGGAAAAGGAATCTCAAGGATGAGAGGGATATTCCAGCTGCAGTGCTCGGAGAGCGAGACAATGGCAAAGGTGCAACGCTGGGGGGCTCTTACATACTGGGAAAATACAACAGGGGAAAGGTTTAGTGCATCATACCTGCAACAAGGGAAAGGCTTGGACCATCAGACCTGTGCTCAATGGCGTTAACTATGTGGAAAGATTACGAGGAGGAAATGTGATCTTTGGCAAGAATGAGAGGCTTAAGATGGCGTACATTGAGAGAAACAGAACGCAGGAGGAGCGGAGGAAGATGAGAGAGAGAGAGAGAGAGAGAGAGAGAGAGAGAGAGAGAGAGAGAGAGAGAGAGAGAGAGAGAGAGAGAGAGAGAGAGAGAGAGAGAGAGAGAGAGAGAGAGAGAGAGAATGTCTCTCTAAATAAAGGGTTAATACCCACGACCATTTACTGCTACCTTCTCCCCCGACTCTGTATTCAGGTCTGATTATCCTCACCTCTGCTGCACCCTACTGTCCTCCACAACGGCCCACCTTTCCCCTCCTCCTCCGCCGCCTCCTGGGCCTTATAACCTCACTCTCCTCCATCCGACCCTCCTCCACTACGATCATCCTACTTCACCTACCTCTACAGCGTACCTCACCCTCGTCCTCCACCACCACTTGCACTCCCTCCTGAGGCCAACCCTTCACGCTGCGTCGCCTCACTACCTCCTCCACCATCCTTCCTCCCTCAAGAACCTCACGACCATGGCTTTCCCCTTCATTTCTCGCCTTCCTGCCGAAGGCTCCGGCACTGGGAACACCGAACCCCACGACCGTCCGCCTCTCTGGTCCCCATAATAGTGGTGGCTGTCCCACCTCCGGCCACACACACACACACACACACACACACACACACACACAGCTATTATTCTAGATCTTTACCTCCTCCAAAGTCCTCCAGGGACACTCCACCGTCCCTACAATGCCTCTTTCTCCGAGGCCCCTCCTCCCTCCTGAGTTGAAGGCTGCAATGTGTCGACTTATCTCGAGAGCTCTAGACTCCTCTTTCCATTATACATGACACTCGTTCCCTCGTTAGCACCACAGAACCTCCAACTCACAGAGTCAGGCCTTTCCAGACGAATGGTGGTTTATATCAGTACGTATAATTCTATTTCTGTAGACGTACAATTCTATGGGTTCCTATTATAATAACTCCTTTTTCCCCTCCCTCATCTTTTATTTACGTTTGATGCTCGTGTGTTGAGAGCTGGGTTGGTCGTACTGGTGGGCTGTTGACAGCTATGTAGCGGCAGTGGGATAGTGATCATGGCTATAGTCCTCGTTGGTGAGGTAGCAGTAGGAAGGTCAGTATATTTGCGGTGCTTGAGTGCTCTAGGTGGCCATAGGGAGGGTCAATACTGCCGGAGAGTTAAGTGGCGGTGGCCATAGGGAGGGTCAATACTGCCGGAGAGTTAAGTGGCCGTGGCCATAGGGAGGGTCAATACTGCCGGAGAGTTAAGTGGCGGTGGCCATAGGGAGGGTCAATACTGCTGGACTGTTAAGTGGCGGTGGCCATAGGGAGGGTCAATACTGCTGGACTGTTAAGTGGCGGTGGCCATAGGAAGATTATCATGACTGACTCTTATGACAGTGTGATATGGTTCGAATCGTCTTATGTTGCCGACAAGAATACTCGCGTATGTGCGTACAAGTGAAAGTGGAGTAATATTTGGTGAAAGATGTGCTAAAGAGAACAGGTGTAATATGAATATCTGGTAATGCCATGAAGGGTGCATTGGCGTCTGCCCCGTTGCAAATGGTAGGTTCACTTCATGTGAGAAGAGCAAATGGCTGTTGGGTATACTTAACTCGAGGCGGTATGAGAGGGTTAAATGGTTCTCTGGTAGTTTGTGAGGTAAAGTGAACTAAGTCACTGCAGAGCTGAATCTTTATCGGCCAGTATCCCATTGGTGCTGTGTTCCCAAACAGAAGCGCTGCAGGAGGAGGAGGAGGAGGAGGAGGAGGAAGGAGGGTGAAAAGACTTGAGCACCTCGCGACATCACCAAACCAGCCACACTCACCTCTAACCGTAGCTGCCAACGTGTGTGGAGTAGCTGGCTGAAGTGGGTGCTTCTATGATTGGGGAACTGGTATTTGGATCCTGTACTGGACCAACCTGGCGTAGTCACTTGCTGTCTCAGTCCCACTGGGATCCGATGGAGACTAGGTACTTCCTGAAGGTGACTCTTGGGAAGACCTGGCTTATGGGAGATCGGGATCACGAAAAGTTGCGCTACGGAGGAGAGCGAGCGAGCTGACATGCAGTCATGGGTAGTGGAGGTGTTATGATGGGTACTGGTGTCTCCTGGACTCACATGAACCTCTGTGGTTAGAATCTTTCTCTGTGGCTCTTAATTGGTTGTGATTTCAAGAGTTCACAATTTCCACTTACGATTATATTGCCAAAACGTTCCCCATAGCTTAAACATTTTTTTCGGTCACCGCTGTGGTAATTTGTGCCTGTGTCAAAGTCATGTGGTGTACGCTATACTGATTCTTGCTTTAGGGGTTCAGTGAAGCTAAAGGCGCGCATTGAGATTTGACTCACGTTTAGTTCTGCACTCGATCGAAGAATGTTTATCACTGCTTGGTGTCTTCTCGTCGATCAACGTCCTTCTGTACATATACTGCATATGTATTTGGGGTTCTTAATGTCTTCTGTGGAACTTGGTCTTCTGGTTATCTGTAAGGTAAAGATCCTGCGCAGACTCTGTGCATCTGGTTGTGAGTTGAAAGGTCATATGAGTTGAAAGGTCGGGTTTCAGTCCCTGTTGTGTCGCGTGATGGGTGGCCACAAGAAGGTCATTAATGTTGCAGTGGCTATAGAATAAGTGGCCACGGGAAGGCCACTAGTGCTGGGATGTGTTGAGGAAGGTCATAACTATCGGAATGCTCAAAGTCTAAGTGGCAGTCGGGAGGTCATTATCTTTTAAGGGTGTTGATTGATAGTCGGCCATAGGAAGGTTACTACTGCTGGAGTGATGAGAATTGAGAGGGTCATAAGACGGTCATTAACATCTGATGCGTGAAATATTGAGCAGCCATAAGGGCGGTCATGACTGCCGGGATCATTGAGAACTGAGGCAGTCACCAGGTCATCATTGCCGGAAAGCCCGCCATGGATAGATCAATATTACTACTGTAGTATTATGCATCAGGCAACTATAGGAGAATCATCAACCAGTCGAGCCCAATTGTCAAGTTCAATGGAAGGGAAGCTTTCTGATCACGGATCATTAATATTACTGAGGCTTTACGTAGATCCGAATGTAAGAATTTTCTTTTCAAATGTAAGGCATCGTCGCCTGGTAGAGGAAAGCATATATACACATTTACTTTAAGGCTTTTCACCCATTTCTACATAGTATATCACTGAAACATTTTCTTTCATCTCTCCATTGCAACTGAATGAGTCTCCCTTACATCATGGTTTGACATGTTACATTGTCGTCAGTCTCAAAAGGGCATTTACACTGACAACAACATGTCAATCAGGTGCACATTACTAAGCAATGGTAAATACAGTGTATTCCAGAGTGTCATGTGTCTTTCAAGAGTATGTGGTCTTGCTCGTCCTCCAGCATGACGGTCGTACCACACAACTAGCAGGAGGAGGAAGAGGACCCAGAGGGAGGAGGATCCTCAAGTGATGTGGAACTGAGCCTCACTCCTGCTCAGTCTTGCTGCACTTCGACAAGTGGAGGCTCTCTCTTGGTCTCCTTCGACGCGAAGTCCCGTTGATAACCCATTGGCGAACCTTACCCCCTGGGAGTACTCAGCTACCAGACGAAACACCAAACAAGTCGAGGGAGTTGATCCCACAGAATCCTTCCCTCTGATTCATACTCACATCCGTCGTCACTTGTGAGTCCTTCCCCTCTACCCCATGTAAAGGAGCATGTACGCAAACAATAACAAGATCAGCAGATGTGAGGCAGTGAATCACTGCCTCAAACAGCCCGCTCTGTTCATGTCCACAATGGTGGGCAGACAAGCAACACCCACACACACACACACACACACATATGAAGGAGACTTCCCTCCTCATAGATGGATGGTCCCACTTCTGTTTCCTTCTTGTTCCATCATTTGTTTTATGCTTCCTTACTTATTCTTTCTCATCATCATTGTTCCTCCGGTGTCTTGTGCGTGTCCCCCTTGCGTGTAAGATGGTAGCAACACAGTAGACAGTTTGCTTCGTTACTGGCGTCTTCCACTCGCCGAACCTGATCTTATGTCTACAATGGCTCATTTTACTCCGTTTCGCCGTTTCCTTTCTCTTGATTATTTTGACCCGGTTTCTTCCCCGTTTCTCATTTACAGGATATTTACGACCGCCTGTTGTTTACAGGATATTTACGACGTCTTGTTTGTTATTCCAAGTGTCCTACATTCAAAATAGAAAAGTTTGTGACCTAAGTTGATGAAAGAAAAAAACAAAATGCATTTTCTTCTCCCTCCCGTTTTTTGTTTTCTATTTCTTTATATTTTCAGGTACAGTAAATTAACATTGCATTCTTTCGTTAACAAATTAACATTTTCACACAGCTTCAGAGGCTTCACGACAACAAACTACTTTCCAAAATATCAAACAACTTTCCAAGATATCAAACGATTTTCCAAGATATCAAACAACTTTCCAAAATATCAAACAACTTTCAAGATATCAAACTACTTTCCAAAATATCAAACAACTTTCCAAAATATCAAACGACTTTCCAAGATATCAAACTACTTTCCAAAATATCAAACAACTTTCCAAAATATCAAACGACTTTCCAAAATATCAAACGACTTTCCAAAATATCAAACAACTTTCCAAAATATCAAACAACTTTCCAAAATATCGCCTTACCCACAAAACTTCTCTCTCTCTCTCTCTCTCTCTCTCTCTCTCTCTCTCTCTCTCTCTCTCTCTCTCTCTCTCTCTCTCTCTCTCTCTCTCTCTCTCGTGAGCTGACGACCTTTCCCCTCAAACAACATGCTTGTCAACAACACAGGAATTTTCCCCTCACTGTTCGCTGCTCACGTACATGCCAAGTTTTCATTTTTTTTTCTTTTTTTTTTGTAATTACTGTTTACCCTCGCGCTAATTGGTCAGTTCCCTCTCGGCTAGAGACGTGTGTGTGTGTGTGTGTGTGTGTGTGTGTGTGTGTGTGTGTGTGTGTGTGTGTGTGTGTGTGTGTGTGTGTGTGTGTGTGTGTGTGTGTGTGTGTGCCGCCCCTCAGGGAGACCATTATGATTTCTTGGAACACCTGCTTTCAGCCGAAGCGACATTACGCCCACCTTTCCTTCAACACATTTCCTTCAGTCCCTTTTCTTTCAATTTTCCCTTCGTTGCCTCGAGCACTGGTTACCTGGAACACTACACCAAGTGAGGATTGGTTACCTGGAACACTACACCAAGTGAGGATTGGTTACCTGGAACACTACACCAAGTGAGGATTGGTTACCTGGAACACTACACCCAGTGAGGATTGGTTACCTGGAACACTACACCAAGTGAGGATTGGTTACCTGGAACACTACACCCAGTGAGGATTGGTTACCTGGAACACTACACCCAGTGAGGATTGGTTACCTGGAACACTACACCCAGTGAGGATTGGTTACCTGGAACACTACACCCAGTGAGGATTGGTTACCTGGAACACTACACCAAGTGAGGATTGGTTACCTGGAACACTACACCCAGTGAGGTTGGTACCTGGAACACTACACCCAGTGAGGATTGGTTACCTGGAACACTCACCCAGTGAGGATTGGTTACCTGGAACACTACACCCAGTGAGGATTGGTTACCTGGAACACTACACCAAGTGAGGATTGGTTACCTGGAACACTACACCCAGTGAGGATTGGTTACCTGGAACGATGAAGTAAGTTGCTGAGGGACTGGCTGGGTAACTGGAGCATAGCGGTACGTTACTGAGGACTGGATAGTTAGAGGACTTAAGGTAAGATTATGAAGACCAGTTACTGTGGCCGATGGAGGTGGGGGCTGTGAAGTCGAGACACCGTCAGGTAAAAATGTGGTATGATAAGAAGTCATACAACGCCGGGAGTGTCTCCGAACTCTCACATGTATAACCTCCATAGACGGTCGAGGAAAGAATCAGAGTCCTCCTCCACGAAGAGACGACTTTCTGAAGCATCGTGTTGTATAGAAACCAACGGGCTAGTGGGCCCCTCCATGAGGAGGCTGTCCATACTGGGAGTGTCTCTCTCTCTCTCTCTCTCTCTCTCTCTCTCTCTCTCTCTCTCTCTCTCTCTCTCTCTCTCTCTCTCTCTCTCTCTCTCTCTCTCTCTCTCTCTCACGACCTGCATCTGGGACGACACCGAGCAAGCCGTTGCCTCCAGGGACCATCAAGTAAAGATGATGGCCACTGTGGACAGATACTAGGAAGTCATGTCCTAGGACGCATGACACCTAGAGGTAGGCAGCAGACTTAGGTCGGACCTCAGAGGACGCAACACGAAAAAAGATGACCCTGTTTATGTTCAGTTACAACCCACCCTAGGTCAAACATCAGAATTGGGGTCCACTGGTATGGGAGGTGGGGGGAAAGGTGGTGATCTGTGGCCAACAAATTTGTGCTAATGTGTGTATCAACTTCATTTACAGAACAAGCACACCAAGCAGAGCCATATAAAGCAAAGAGACAAACATACTGGAACGATTTATGGTCAAAGCCTTGGTCTCATGCAAGCAAGCACACACACACACACACACACACACACACACACACCACCACCACTAACACCACTAACACCACTCATAACACAATCCACACACACAAAATGAATAAAAAATCACAAGAATGAACAACACAAGAATGAAAAACACTGGATGTGGAATGCAGAAGTAATTTTCATGCCTGTTCAATGAACTCTGGAGTAATCTTTGGATAACATTATGTATTGACACGAGATGGCTTGATTTAGTGTATAAATGCTCTGTTCAGTGAAGCCGTGCATGAGTGTTCTTACTACACATTTATCTACTTGGTCATGCATGCACTTTCGCCAGTGACAACTTCAACCCTCCAGCAGATGGGCCTCGAATGTGAGGACGTGAGTCAGCTCCTCAAGTGAACCGTCTTGGGGTATAAGGTGACTTGACTGGTAGACTGTGAGTGGCGTCTAGGGCGGTTGGCTGTCTCCAGCATCAGGGAGGCCTGACACAGCGCTAGGCTGGATATCAATGACGAGGAATTGTCGTGATCTAGGATTTCAGGGGAGTAGAACCCTCGCGAGCTGGGAGAAGGTCAGTGAGCGAGTCCATGAGAGCTGGGAGAAGGAGTTCGTAAGGTAAGTGGAGTGTGTAGCATATTCCACCCATAGAGCTTAGAGGAACCTGCATATACCGTTAACGTTACAGGGACCCTGGGAGAGTAGACTCGACCACTGGGCTAGTGATGTGTAGATCCCCTGTGGGAGGAGAGAAGGATGCAAGAGGGCAGCGTCGCACCACACCCTCCAGGACAAAAACTGACTGGTCCCCCTTTTGACCCAACCCGGCGGCCGTTTAGATACCTTTGGGACACCCTGGAGACAACATCCTTACGTTGCAGCAGCCAATCAAAGCGGAGGACTCGTCGCCAAGGGAAACGCTATGATTGGCCATCGCTGCAGGGAATATCTGTTCCAGTAAATGGGTTAGGAACCTGTTCGTGGACAGAGGGCCCACGGGGAGGAGGTAGGGGCTTTTTCCTTACGGCATATACATACAAGGACCTCACCGTGGCTCCGACGTAAATCAAATCCTGTTGGACAGTTTGGAAAGTAAACCAAAGGCCATACCAATAAAATCAAGAAAGAAATTAATGATAAAAGATGTCGAGAAGATATAGTATCAGAGTAGTGGACGAAAGGAATAGGCTATGTGATATGACAATAGATACTAACAAGACACGAAGAGTTTGAGAAGCTGCATTACAGCAGAGAAAATACAAAGTAGATTACAGCTTGTACGGTGCATGTAACATTCACATGAACACCCACCCGGGAATCTCAGGCTTGCGTCGTGAGGAAACAAAGGAAACCAGAAGTTTACGATAAAGTCGTTACTACCGGGGATATACACGAGTCATGGCTGCTAGGCGGAGCAAGTTAGAGCTGGCTGTAGGGAGCTGTGTGTACGTGACACACACACACACACACACACACACTTGAGTGTTGGGGGCGCGACGCGTCATGCAGATGTATTACGTTTTCAAGGCGGGAAAAAAACTCATGTGTCTCTCGGGACAGTGACGGAGATATATCGACGACTGAGGCAGGTCGTGGCCTCAGGGATATAGCGACTAGACTGAGGCAGGTCGTGGCCTCAGGTATAGTAGCGACTGAGGCAGGTCGTGGCCTCAGGGATATAGCGACTCGACTGAGGCAGGTCGTGGCCTCAGGTATAGTAGCGACTGAGGCAGGTCGTGGCCTCAGGGATATAGCGACTAGACTGAGGCAGGTCGTGGCCTCAGGTATAGTAGCGACTGAGGCAGGTCGTGGCCTCAGGGATATAGCGACTCGACTGAGGCAGGTCGTGGCCTCAGGTATAGTAGCGACTGAGGCAGGTCGTGGCCTCAGGGATATAGCGACTAGACTGAGGCAGGTCGTGGCCTCAAGTATAGTAGCGACTGAGGCAGGTCGTGGCCTCAGGGATATAGCGACTAGACTGACGCAGGTCGTGGCCTCAGGTATAGTAGCGACTGAGGCAGGTCGTGGCCTCAGGGATATAGCGACTCGACTGAGGCAGGTCGTGGCCTCAGGTATAGTAGCGACTGAGGCAGGTCGTGGCCTCAGGGATATAGCGACTCGACTGAGGCAGGTCGTGGCCTCAGGGATATAGCGACTAGACTGAGGCAGGTCGTGGCCTCAGGGATATAGCGACGACTGAGGCAAGTCGTGGCCTCGGGGATATAGCGACACGACTGAGGCAGGTCGTGGCCAGAGGCAGACTGCAGAAAGACGCCAGGAATTACCCCTTAAATCACCAGTTGTCATTACCTCAATCATCATGCTAATTGTGTCCTGAACTTCATTATGTGCGAATATTGGATCACAGTATCTACCGCCAGGGGTCATAATGGAGGACCTGGGAGGCAAGGGGTACGATATTTCTAAGCTTCGTACACTTCTTACGGCCAGAGTTACTTCTATACTTATGGAAATTCCTCAGCGCTCCGGGAGCCAGCCACGTCCACCAGGTGGGACCATAAGTCATAGATTGCAGTCATGTTTACATACACACACACACACGCATTCAGACACCCCATTCTAAGCCTTCAATGCGGATGAGCACTCACCGCTTGATTCCTTCTTCTGTTTTCTCCCTTAGAAATCCAAATAAAAGAAGGGGAAAGTTTCCAGCCCCCCACTACCACTCCTTTCAGTCGAATACTACGACATGCAGGGAATACGGGGGTCCTAGCTTCGTCTCTTCGATATATATCAATTGACTTATATTTCTCTCTTGTGTCTCCCCTGATGATGTGATTATTACGCGAAAGTGCACTTGGGAACTTATTGTGCTTCATTTTCCCCGTGGACTCATAGGAATATATATATATATATATATATATATATATATATATATATATATATATATATATATATATATATATATATATATATATATATATATATATATATATATATATATACATACATATATGAAAGCCGGCAAGGCAGCGGGTTTGGATGGTATTGCAGTGGAATTCATTAAAAAAGGGGGTGACTGTATTGTTGGGTGGTTGGTAAGGTTATTTAATGTATGTATGACTCATGGTGAGGTGCCTGAGAATTGGCGGAATGCGTGCATAGTGCCATTGTACAAAGGCAAAGGGGATAAGAGTGAGTGCTCAAATCACAGAGGCGATAATATGTGGTGTGAGGTGGTTTGATCGAGTTAGTAATGAAAGGGTAAGGGAAATAAAAAAGTGTGGTTGAGAGAGCAGAAGAGGGTGTTTTGAAATGGTTTGGGCACATGGAGAGAATGAGTGAGGAAAGATTGACAAAGAGGATATATGAGTAAGAGGTGGAGAGAACGAGGAGAAGTGGGAGACCAAATTGGAGGTGGAAAGATGGAGTGAAAAAGATTTTGAGTGATCTGGGCCTGAACATGCAGGAAGGTGAAAGGCGTGCAAGGAATAGCGTGAATTGGAACGATGTGGTATACCGGGGTCGACGTGCTGTCAATGGATTGAGCCAGGGTATGTGAAGCGTCAGGGGCAAACCATGAAAAGTTTTGTGGGGCCTGGATGTGGAAAGGGAGCTGTGGTTTCGGTGCATTATACATGACAGCTAGAGACTGAGTGTGAACGAATGTGGCCTTAATTGTCTTTTCCTAGCGCTACCTCGCGTACATGCGGGGGAAGTAAGTTATCATTTCATGTGTGGCAGGGTGGCGACGGGAATGAATAAAAGCAGACAGTATGAATTATGTACATGTGTATATATGTATATGTCTGTGTATGTATATGTATGTATACGTTGAAACTTATAGATATGTATATGTGCTGTGTGTGGACGTCTATGTATGTATATACATATGTATGTGGGTGGGTTGGGCCATTCCTTCGTCTGTTTCCTTGCGCTACCTCGCTAACGCGGGAGACAGAGAAAAAGTATAATAATAATGATAATAATGATATATGTATATATAATGTTTGAATGTTGGGGTGCAAATAAATGATCAACACACAGGATAAATATTTATCTTGAGAACAGTATGATGCCACAGGCCATTACAGGCAATCCTGTGAAGTCTATTAGCAATTAACTCGCTCCTTGTCAAGTGGGGTCGTGAGCTGAAGCTTAATCTCGTATTTAATCAAAAACCTTTTACCTGGGGAAGCCACGAGGGACATCTGCCTCGCGGCTGATCCCTTTAACTTAGGGCGAAGTGGCGGTGTTGTCGACAGGCGAGGGTGAACACTGAAGGAGATCTGGTGGTGTTGGCCAAGAGATGCAGGTGGCAAGTAGGAAGGGATTTCTTTCTGCTTAGCATTTTTTATAGTGTGTGTGTGTGTGTGTGTGTGTGTGTGTGTGTGTGTGTGTGTGTGTGTGTGTGTCTGTGTGTGTGTGTGTGTGTGTGTGTGTAGTGGCATGGCCCGATATCATTCACTTATCATCGGTGAACATGACGTGAAATAAACTTAAGATTTCCCTGCTCCCTCGTCAGTCTAGACTACATTTGTAGAAGCGAAGTGCCTTGGTGGTGTTGTGGTCAACGATGCTGTTTACTAATCGAATGGCCCACGTTCGATCTCTGGCTGATGATGCACAGCTCCCCCAGTCAATCGTCACCCCCCCTGGCTGATGATGCACAGCTCCCCCAGCCAATCATCACTCCCTGGTTGGTATGTAAATGAATGCCAACTTCAGTTGGGGTAAAACACCGTACCTGTGACAGGTCTAGTGAGGCTGCCAGGGGTGGCCATAGTTGGGGATGTGGCCCTCACTGACAGGCCTAGTGAGGCTACTAGAGGTGGCCATGTTCGGAGATATGGCCCTCACTAGCAGGCCAAATGAGACTATTGAGAGTGGCCATTTCGGAAGCATGGTCCTCATTGACGGGCTTAGCGAGACGTGCCACAATCTTTGATCTTAAACTATCAAGACATATCATATAGTCTTCCCATCACTGTGCTCCATCGCGTCAACACTGCCGAAACAAACTAGCGTTGTGGCACAGGAGAAAACTTCAGTCATTACCTCCATCATGTATACATTGTGGTCTACAGGAACCCTATTAGCCGTAGGGAGATGTGGTCTTCCATTTGGATCAAGTCCAACTCACTCAGGTCCCTTCAAGGTCTCTTAAGATCATATCATCTTCGTACAGTGTTCGGTTAGCGCAGATGATATCTACGTCTACTCTAACAGAGGCAACACTGATGACGGACAGGTTGACAGATGGATTAAAGCCAACGACCGAACCGTTCCTCTTGTTTGGTCAACTTTCGACTAAGGCTTTCCAGATGACGGCAGCCCGCGCCACCAGACCCGCCATGTCCCTAACATCTTTAAACCAGTAAATGATTCGTTGTTTGTTGTGTGGGGGAGTTGGTGTGGTCTGTGGAGCCAGGGATTAAATCAATATCCAGTTTCCGCCGAGGGCCTTCCAATTACACCAGCTTCTGCGACCAGTGGACCCCCCGAGGCCACGACTTTACTGAATATTTCATTCAGGCGACTGTGGTCCTGCGCGTGTATATACCATTTTAAAGGTCGTAGGACCTTTAAATGGTATTCAATTATATTAAGCAACGGATCAAGACCCTTGCTATCATCAGGTCGTGTCTCCTTCGCTGAACGATCTCACTATCTTAAGTTCTAACCATTACTGACAGCAGTCTTCAACCATCACAAACCCCTCGCCATCACTCGCCTTTTCCCCCCTCTTCTCCTCTTTCTAGCAGGAGTTCCACCAACGTTTCGACCAATTTGGTTTTCTAAACACTGAGCTCCGGTAAATTACGTTATTTTTCCTTGACATCTTTTGGTATATTGAATTTATAAACCTACGTACGTAAGCTGAACCCTTAAAGCGGTTGCTATTCCATGGTATAGCAATTACTGATAAAAGGATATCATTTCCGAGGCAAGTGTGTGTGAGTGTCCTAAGTGATCTTTGGCCTCAGATCCCTTGGGACAAGACACCATTTGTGTCCTCCTCAGAACTTCCATCCGAATGAGAGAAAATGTAAGTGATACGAAACGACGGATCCAGAAGCTTGATTTAATCAGAGAGGTCGCGTGTCCCCTCTCTGATGCTGTCACGCCAGCTAGGGGAAAGTCTGCCCTAACTGTGACACATCAGTGGTGTAAGACATAGATATTCATGGTGCCAAAGGGACCTTGTGAACTGAGCTGCCTATGGCTAACCCTGTGTCTTTCTTTTTTTCATTCTTTTGGTGAACTCTGATAGACCTCTTCTGACCCCATTACTTTCATGGAAGTTCTACCTTCTCTACCATCGAATGGCACTGTCAGTGAAATTATCGCTTCATCACCAGATTTTCCAGCGGCAGTCACATCTCTGGAGGAGACGAAGGAAAGAGCCAAATTTTCTTCTACAGTCTTCTACCAGTTCATTTAGATACTCTTCATTCCACCTGTTCCAGGTCTTCTTCCCCTTCCATAACAACTCCAGTCTTTCCCTGTTCCTCTCCCTCAACATACCTCAAGATCTGACATTCAGCCATCAGTTGACTATTAAGTGCCGCAACGGAAATGGAATAACACAAAAATGAAATAAGTTCCTGGAGAATCGGATTGTCCTTGAGTCTACGTGACCCAGACACTGGGGTTGCAGCAGCTGACTCACTTCACAGCCCTCCCTCCACCACCTCCCACCCTCGACAGCCTGCATACCTCCTCCTCTCTGCAAAACCTTTGCATTCGCCACCCTCACCACCCCCTTCCGTACACCGATTCAACAGCCATGGTGATACCCCACGCGGACCACTGCCGCAGACCGACCTTCACCCGGATCAACTCTCTCTCTCTCTCTCTCTCTCTCTCTCTCTCTCTCTCTCTCTCTCTCTCTCTCTCTCTCTCTCTCTCTCTCTCTCTCTCTCTCTCTCTCTCTCTCTCTCTCTCTCTCTCCCACACACACCCTTTAATCTCGTTATCAAAACTCTCCACTGCGTCTGGCAGCTTTCCTCCCTCACCATACATTCGTAACACCTTCTCACAGGCCATAACAATGATCCCCGTCACACACACTCTCCAGATCCATAAATGCTATCTATATGTGCAAATACGTCTGTTTCAAGCAGATATTCCTAAAAGCAAACACGTGATCCACACATTTTCAACCATTAGTAGAGCCACATTCTTCCCTCCCAGTCTGGTACTCTGAGCACGCCAGTATCCACTTTTCCGTATACACAGTTTGCCTGGTCCACTCAACAATGTTGTACCTTTATGATATGAACTTTTGTCCTTTATCCTCCTTGCCTTTAACAATGGCACTCTACAGGCTCTCTGCTAACCCTCGGGCACCTCACCATGATCCATACATATGCTATAAGATTCTAACTAACCAATCAACAACACAGTCACTTCCCTTCTTGATGAATTCAACTGCAGTACCATCCACTCTGGAAACCTTGCCACATCTCGTCTTCTTCAGGGCTTTCACCACCTCTTCTCTTTTCAACAAACCACTCGCCATGACTTCTTACTTCACATACTTTCCGATCGAAACACCACACAACTGCTATCCCATCATTACATTCAACAGTCCCTCACAATACTCACACAATCTCGTTTTCACCTTATATATATATATATATATATATATATATATATATATATATATATATTTTTTTTTTTTTTTATACTTTGTCGCTGTCTCCCGCGTTTGCGAGGTAGCGCAAGGAAACAGACGAAAGAAATGGCCCAACCCCCCCCCATACACATGTATATACATACGTCCACACACGCAAATATACATACCTACACAGCTTTCACGCTTCACATGCCTTGATTCAATCCACTGACAGCACGTCAACCCCGGTATACCACATCGCTCCAATTCACTCTATTCCTTGCCCTCCTTTCACCCTCCTGCATATTCAGGCCCCGATCACACAAAATCTTTTTCACTCCATCTTTCCACCTCCAATTTGGTCTCCCTCTTCTCCTTGCTCCCTCCACCTCCGACACATATATCCTCTTGGTCAATCTTTCCTCACTCATCCTCTCCATGTGCCCAAACCACTTCAAAACACCCTCTTCTGCTCTCTCAACCACGCTCTTTTTATTTCCACACATCTCTCTTACCCTTACGTTACTCACTCGATCAAACCACCTCACACCACACATTGTCCTCAAACATCTCATTTCCAGCACATCCATCCTCCTGCGCACAACTCTATCCATAGCCCACGCCTCGCAACCATACAACATTGTTGGAACCACTATTCCTTCAAACATACCCATTTTTGCTTTCCGAGATAATGTTCTCGACTTCCACACACACATATATATATATATATATATATATATATATATATATATATATATATATATATATATATATATATATATATATATATATATATATATATATATATATATATATATATATATATATATACATATATGAATAAAGTGCATATTAACGCGCACCTTCATAGAGCATGCAAACCTCCAACAGCCAGGATCGAACCTGGGACCCCTGCGCCACAGGTGGGAATGCCACCGCTAGGCTATGGGCCTGGCTAATAGGAAATAACTATTCGAATACTATGTACTCGAATATCCTTCGTCTCACGTTGGTGAGCAACGGGTTCTACACCGACTATGTGCAAACCTCCAACAAACAGGATCGATGCACTTTGTTCGTATACATATACCTCTGCATTGTACAGTTAGGTTTGGTAAAATGCTATCTCCTGGCTATGTGAGCCTGATGGGAAATGACCGGTGTAGACCCCGTTGCTCACCAATGTAAGACGAAGGGTATTCGAGTACATAGTATTCGAACAGTCATTTCCCATTAGGGGCGATCATAGCCTAGCGGTAGCGCTCCCGTCTGTTGCACAGGGGTCCCGGGTTCGATCCTGGCTGTTGGAGGTTTGTATGATATATATATATATATATATATATATATATATATATATATATATATATATATCAGGCAGGTACATTTTTCCCCACTAAGCTAAAACCGATGATATAATAATCTTTTCTGTTAATGGAATTGGAAAATATTGGGCTGATCCACGATATTCATTGCTAATTGTTAATAATCCTGTAATACACAGTTGGCCACAGCTTTATGTCACACTCACACACACTCACACACACACTCTACAGTGCCGTGCTGTGTGTGTGTGCGTGTGTGTGTGTGTGTGTGTGTGTGTGTGTGTGTGTGTGTGTGTGTGTGTGTGTGTGTGTGTGTGCCGGAGACACATTGCGTCAGGGATATTGACACTACATCAATCATAAGTTAATATTGTATATACAGGTCGGCCAGAGTCGACGCTGGGGATGGAGGGAGGGAGGGCAGTGAGCCAATGGCTCTATATATTCATATATATATTTAGCACACACACACACACACACACACACACACACACACACACACACACACACACACACACACACAGAGTGTGTGTGTGTGTAAGTGTGTGTGTACAGTTTACCCCTGGCCTCACTCGGGTGTGTGATTCATACTGCCTTCACTTTGGGAAACATGATCTTCACTTCTTTCAATCCTGGGAATATGACAAATACTTCATTCAACCTTGGGAACGTGTCTCTTGCTTCCTTCAACCTTTGGGAATGTGACTCTTGCTTCCTTCAACCTTGGGAACGTGTCTCTTGCTTCCTTTGACCTTGGGAACGTGTCTCTTGCTTCCTTCAACCTTGGGAACGTGTCTCTTGCTTCCTTCAACCTTGGGAATGTGTCTCTTGCTTCCTTTGACCTTGGGAACGTGTCTCTTGCTTCCTTCAACCTTTGGGAATGTGACTCTTGCTTCCTTCAACCTTTGGGAATGTGACTCTTGCTTCCTTTGACCTTGGGAACGTGTCTCTTGCTTCCTTTGACCTTGGGAACGTGTCTCTTGCTTCCTTTGACCTTGGGAACGTGTCTCTTGCTTCCTTCAACCTTGGGAACGTGTCTCTTGCTTCCTTCAACCTTGGGAACGTGTCTCTTGCTTCCTTCAACCTTGGGAACGTGTCTCTTGCTTCCTTCAACCTTTGGGAATGTGACTCTTGCTTCCTTTGACCTTGGGAACGTGTCTCTTGCTTCCTTTGACCTTGGGAACGTGTCTCTTGCTTCCTTCAACCTTTGGGAATGTGACTCTTGCTTCCTTCAACCTTGGGAACGTGTCTCTTGCTTCCTTCAACCTTTGGGAAAGTGACTCTTGCTTCCTTTGACATAAAGAGCCTAACTCATGTATTCCTTCAGTCGAAGTCCAAGTCTCGTATCTCCCCTGGGCTTGCTACTGCTTGTCCAGGCAGGTGTGCATGATCAGTTTCATCGCGTTGGTTGAGACATTTGAACCAGAGTAAGGGAGGAGGCTAGATGTTCCCTTTACGACGAGTGGTCCATGAGAACTGCAGTGCAGAAGGGCCCTGATGTTTATGGGCCCCTGCAGGTGACATCTCAAGGTAGGTATTAAGGGCTGGCTCTCGCGGGGAAGATCCCGAAATGGTTAAAGTTGGGAGAAGCTGAGCTCTTGAGGCTCTGAGTTGAGGGAGTTTTATTTTTCAGCACATAATCATGTGGGTTCTCCGGGCCTTCATGTCTTATATCATTCCACCTCAATGAGGCGACCTTTTTGGTTCATGCCAAGATGTTCCTCGCATCATATAGGGCTTTTTCCGTACTTATGTCCCTCATCTGTCTCCTCTCCTTCTCTGTAGAATATATTAGGTGATGGATATCATCATTTTGCATACTCCTGCTACCACATCTGGGGCAAGTGAAATATAGTTTTTCTTTCTCTCTCTTTATTTATGATTATGACTTTCGTTTCTCTCTCTCTCTTTATTTCTCATTAACGAAAGAAAAGATTGATATCTTTTCATTCCTAGCTGATTTTCCCGCCCAAGCAAGACAGTGTAGCTACGTACTCATTCGCAAACACCTGCTCTCTACCTGTCCTGTACAATGAAAATGTACGTAACCAGAAGCTATCATCCAGAGCCAAGCCTCACAGACTAGCTTCATGGTTTACTGGAACCTCTTCATAACGCTTCCCTCTAAGTATACTGTTCACACTAGCTGTTCAAAGTAAACACCTGATCCACAAACCCTTTACTTCTTCAGCCTCAGATCTTCTCATGTACCTTACTAGGTATACTCAGCAAATTCAAATCTCTGCAGCTTGAGCATTCACTTTTGCTACTCTTCTGGCACCTCATTTCTCTCGGTACACACAGCCACACTAACACTTCAAAGGCCCTCTCATCCCGTCTCGTGATAAATTCAATTGCGATCCCACCACTCATAACGCTTTCCCACACTCGTCTGACGCAGGGGTTTCAGTACCTCCTCTCTTTTCACCACGAGTCTCTTACTCAACATCCTAACGCACCGCAAATGCACCATGTCTGCCTGGCTGTAATCTATCACAAGGCACTCATTCCACTTCTCTATATACCTCCCCTTTGTCCACTACCATTTTCCTACTCTCTTCACTGTTCCTCCTATTCATCATCTCCTTCTCTCCACACTTCGAAAGCCGCAGCATAATAAAAGAATCACAGGAACAGAATGAGTATATATAAAAAAGAAAATTGCTAGATGAAAAGATTTCTAGATTAGATTAATCTCACCCAATTTTCCAAACTTATCGTAACAAAGTTATGTAGTTTTTTCAAGGTTGGGCAAAAACGAGAGTTTTCTGAGGATTTTTGTATTGTTTCCCATATTCCGTTGGTCCTTGAGGTTAAGGCGAACCTGAAACCTTTTCTTTCAAGGGAGGTGAAACACATGAGTTACATGGCTGCAGCACATGAGTTACATGTTTGTAACGCATGATTTACATGGCTGTACCATATGAGTTACATGGCTGTACCATATGGGTTTCATGGATGAAACACATTGGTTACATGGCTGTACCATTACGTTACATAGCTGAAACACATGGGTTACATGGCTGTACCATATGAGATACATGGCTGAAACACATGGGTTACATGGCTGTACCATATGAGTTACATGGCTGAAACACACGGGTTACATGGCTGTACCATACGAGTTACATGGCTGAGGTACGTATAGGGGTTACGTAGATGAACATGTCAGTTTGAAAGAGAGAGGGGTCGTAATGTTTTCTGCAATAGAATATTGAAGAATATGTACACACAACGCACTACAAGGGAAAAATATACTCCTATACATTTCGAGAGATGAAGAACAAGACTGGATGAAAAATGTATAAGAAAAGTATTCCCTAAATCAATCCATATTTCATTTCAGGACACAAAAATATACGTAGAACTGATATGAATAATAAGCCATCCAAACTTTGTAAGAAGTGCAAGAGGCCAAACCTACCAGTTATATACTTGGCCAGATATACCAGCAACACACTCGGCCGGTCCTACCAGTTACATACCCTGCCAGACCTACCAGCTACACACTCGACCAGACTTCCTAACTGCACACTCGACCAGACTTCCCAGCTACACACTCTACCAGACCGACCAGCAACATACTCGACCAGACTTCCCAGCTACACACTCGGCCAGACCTACCGGCAACATACTCGACCAGACTTCCCAGCGACACACTCGGCCAGACCTACCAGCAACACACTCGACCAGACTTCCCAGCTACACACTCGACCAGACCTACCAGCTACAAACTCGACCAGACCTACCAGCTACACACTCGACCAGTCCTACCAGCTATACACCAAGCCAGATCTGCCAGACCTCCTCCCACACTCGTATCTCCCACGCGTCATTAAACCCCAAAAGTTCCATGTGTCACTTGAATCCCACAGTCTCGCCCGTCACAAACCTCCCACAGAACTAACGTCACATCCCTCTCACAGTCTTCCACGTCACGCACCTCCCAAAGTCCCTTACCCGTCACATACTTTTTACAATACTATTCGTCACATACTTCCCATAGTCCCATGTTCACATATCCTCACCTGTCCAGCACGGCACATACCTTTCACCGTCCCTCCGTCACACATTTTCCACATTCTATCCTTCACATGCCTCTCACAGCCCCGTCCGTCACACACACACACACACACACACACACACACACACACACACACACACCTCCAACAATCTCACCAGCACACCTCAAAGGTCTCCCGCCCGTGTGTTGTGAGAACTGGAGTTTGTTAAATCACTTCTGATATTTCCTCACTCACGTGAAACACGACAAAGTTTTTATCATACATGATCGAAACGGTTAAGGTAAAGGTTTATTTACAGGATCTTTATTCGTGGATAATGTTTCTCGTATCAGAATCACAGTAGCACCATCTGAATGCGACTCTAATTCAATGTATTGAGGCCTGTGGTTATGACCAGTGGCTTAAAGTTATTCAATAGACTCCAGCAACTGGAGGTGGCGTCGCTGGACGTTAAGTATTGGATACAACTGGAACTCGTAAGCGAATATGTCAGAAACTGTTGGACGGCGGTGCAAGTCCCTCCTTCAACCAGGAAGTGTTGGAAAAAGCTTAGGTAAGGGAGGAGGAGGAGGAGGAGGAGGAGGAGGAGGAGGAGGAAGAGGAGGAGGAGGGATGGAGGTTGTCCATCGTATGTGGCGAGGTCTCCTCTCCAGTCAGGAGGAGGAGGAAGAGGAATGAGGCTGTCCTTTGTATGTGGTGAGGTTCTCCTCTCTAGTCAGAGGAAGGAGGAGGAGGAAGAGGAGTAGGAGGAGGGATGGAGGTTGTCCATCGTATGTGGCGAGGTCTCCTCTCCAGTCAGGAGGAGGAGGAAGAGGGATGAGGTTGTCCTTTGTATGTGGCGAGGTTCTCCTCTCTAGTGAGGAGGAAGAGGAGGAGGAGGAGGAGGAGGAGGAGGAGGGATGGAGGTTGTCTATCGTACGTGGCGAGGTCTCCCCTCCAGTCAGGAAGTGATGGAGAAGGCTTGGTGCAGAGGGAGGAAGGAATTTTTTTTTTTGACAGCATATGGGAGAAAATCTACTGGGGATTCTGGGGATGATGAGGTGGGCACGAAGGCACCAGGTGTGGGGAGGGAAGGGAAGACGATGACGACGAAGGAGAAGTATTGTTGATGTCTGAAGATCAGGCTGGAGGGTTGAGGAGGAGTTCTACCAAAACGCCTGTTAACTATGCCTTCCGTCTCCTGCCTCTCTGCCATCTCCCTGGAGGAAGTGATGATCCGTCCATAATGCTGGCCATATGGCACGGCGTATAGAGAGGCTGTGGCTTCCCCGCGCTTTCAGTGTGAGGTGAGAGACCACACAATCCTGACGGTGATGCAAAGACAATGAGGAACTCCTCCTTCCTCACGCGTCGCCATTCAGACCTGGACAGTTACGACCATGGAGGCCAGCAAGACCACTTGTATCTCGCTCTCTATAAAGACCAGACTATTCGTGCCTCTCCTCCATGAAGGCCAGAGCACCAATGCCTCGCTAACCATAGAAGAAAGACCACCTGTGCCCGGCAACCCACTGGGGCCAGACTATCCGTACCCAGCTTCCATGGAGGCCACAGCACCAGTACCTCGTTAAACAAGGAGGCCACAGCACCCGTGCCTCGCTGTCCATGGCAAGGATTTAGCCTGACGCACTAGCGTCTCAGAGATTCCCCAGAAGCCTCCCAGATGCACTATAAACCACGTCCGAGATCTGGGAGTCAAACCCTGAGATCGAACAAATAAACAGTTCCAAGGTACATCAGCCCAAGCGCTTTAATACTGAGGACAAGGAAGGTCCCACACTGAGACAATACTACATACAGGGAAGGTCCCACACTGAGACAATACTACATACAGGGAAGGTCCCACACTGAGACAATACTACATACAGGGAAGGTCTCACACTGAGACAATACTACATACAGGGAAGGTCCCACACTGAGACAATACTACATACAGGGAAGGTCTCACACTGAGACAATACTACATACAGGGAAGGTCTCACACTGAGACAATACTACATACAGGGAAGGTCTCACACTGAGACAATACTACATACAGGGAAGGTCTCACACTGAGACAATACTACATACAGGGAAGGTCCCACACTGAGACAATACTACATACAGGGAAGGTCCCACACTGAGACAATACTACATACAGAGAAGGTCTCACACTGAGACAATACTACATACAGGGAAGGTCCCACACTGAGACAATACTACATACAGGGAAGGTCTCACACTGAGACAATACTACATACAGGGAAGGTCTCACACTGAGACAATACTACATACAGGGAAGGTCCCACACTGAGACAATACTACATACAGGGAAGGTCCCACACTGAGACAATACTACATACAGGGAAGGTCCCACACTGAGACAATACTACATACAGGGAAGGTCTCACACTGAGACAATACTACATACAGGGAAGGTCCCACACTGAGACAATACTACATACAAGGAAGGTCCCACACTGAGACAATACTACATACAGGGAAGGTCCCACACTGAGACAATACTACATACAGGGAAGGTCTCACACTGAGACAATACTACATACAGGGAAGGTCTCACACTGAGACAATACTACATACAGGGAAGGTCCCACACTGAGACAATACTACATACAGGGAAGGTCTCACACTGAGACAATACTACATACAGGGAAGGTCTCACACTGAGACAATACTACATACAGGGAAGGTCTCACACTGAGACAATACTACATACAGAGAAGGTCTCACACTGAGACAATACTACATACAGGGAAGGTCTCACACTGAGACAATACTACATACAGGGAAGGTCCCACACTGAGACAATACTACATACAGGGAAGGTCTCACACTGAGACAATACTACATACAGGGAAGGTCTCACACTGAGACAATACTACATACAGGGAAGGTCCCTAAATTTGGTTTTATACCTAAAAAAATACCAATATCACGTATATCTTAAGTTAAAGATTTTATTAAATGTCTATACTTTTGTAAGTATACATCTTAGTGTTACTTAAAAGACTTAGGTTGCCACAGGAAATCTTACGAAAATAGTTCTTGAGTATTGTATATTGTATTAGATTTCTGTATTATTGTATTATCATCTATGGACTTCCGTAGTCTTTTGGTTAGCGTTGCTGACTCTGACGCATTCACGGGCTGTCTGATGTCGAGCAAGCATAGGTTCGAATCCTCGGCTGTTGGTTCACAGTCACTCTAGCTGTTCATCCTCCCCTAAAGAGGCTCGTCGACGAATTGGGTACACATTCATTTATTCATCTATCTATCTGCCTATCTATCTATCTGTCTATCTATCTATCTGTTTATCTATCACTCATCGTCCTTGGCCCTCCAGCTCCCTCACCATCCTTGGCCCCCCAGCTCCCTCACCACCCTTGGTCCTCCAGTTCCCCCAACAGCCTTGCCCCTCCAACCCACTCACCGTCCCTGGCCCCTCCATCTCACACACAGTTCTTGGCCCTTCCAGCTCACACACCGTCCTTGGCCCTCCATCTCCCTTACCATCCTTGGCCCTCCAGCTCCCCCACCATCCTTGGCCCTCCAGCTCCCCCAACATCCTGGCCCTCCAGCTCCCCCACCGTCCTTGGCCCCTCCAGCTCGCCCACCGTCCCTGGCCTACCAGCTAACACACCGTTCTTGGCCCCTCCAGCTCACACACCGTCCTTGGCCCCTCCAGCTCATCCACCATCCTTGGCCCCTCCAGCTCACACACCGTCCTTGGCCCCACCAGCTCACCCACCGTCCCTGGCCCGTGTTATGAGACTCATCTTTGCATCTGTCAACTAAATTACTAAGTTCCTCCTGGCGCAAAAGAGGAAAAAAAAAAAAAAAAACATATTCCACTCCTCATTTTCTTTACGACTTAAATGTCCGTGAAAGTTGGTGCTGATGAGCGAGTCTTTGATCAGACGAGTCCTGCTGACGCCATCTCCAGCAACGTGGGCACGTATGTATGATCATACATACACAGATGACTGCAGTGTCCCCATCATATGTATCTTGATGGTTATGATTTGTCACCCTACAGGAAAAAAACCACACTTGCCCCATGAGAGAGAGAGAAAAATCTCAAACGTTAAATTTCGTAAAGTTACGAGTGACAAAATGCTTCAAGATTTTAGCTGCTATTCAATGCTTGGGGGTATGATGGACCTGGTAAAGTGTGGGGCTATGATGGACCTGGTAAAGTGTGGGGCTATGATGGACCTGGTAAAGTGTGGGGCTATGATGGACCTGATAAAGTGTGGGGCTATGATGGACCTAATAAAGTGTGGGGCTATGATGGACCTAATAAAGTGTGGGGCTGTGATGGACCTGATAAAGTGTGGGGCTATGATGGACCTGGTAAAGTGTGGGGCTGTGATAGACCTGATAAAGTGTGGGGCTATGATAGACCTGATAAAGTGTGGGGCTGTGATAGACCTGATAAAGTGTGGGGCTATGATAGACCTGATAAAGTGTGGGGCTGTGATAGACCTGATAAAGTGTGGGGCTATGATGGACCTGATAAAGTGTGGGGACTATGATGGACCTGGTAAAGTGTGGGGCTGTGATAGACCTGATAAAGTGTGGGGCTATGATAGGCCAAATAAAGTGCGGGGTTATGATGAACATGATAAATTGTGGGCCTGTGATGGCCTTGATAAACTGTGTGGTTATAGCATCCCTCGTACGCTATGGGGTTATGATGTCTTTATCAACTTGAGGACAAAAGATGTCCCCTTTATAAACTGTAAAGCTATGATGACCTGGATAAACTGCTCACCTCAAGTCCCCCCTTAAAAATATCACCAGGCGCCCTGAAAGGAAAATGGATCGTGGATGAAACACTTACGGAAGCTGTTTGCTTGACACTGCCAAAGCTAACAGACAGCGCTACATCTGCTTGAGAGCAGCAGCTTTTACGTCATGGATGGGGTCGGCAACACCAGGTGGCTGGAAGTTAGCCTTGTCTCAAGCCTGTGGTCTCGTTCTTCTTGTCGTAACAATATCATAAATGAACCCCAGAACAATATTTCCTCGACCCCTTGTCTTTGGGGATAATTCTTTGTTTGTTTAAATGTTGGAACAATATAACAGCAGTGGGGTGTGTAGGTACCTTGTGCAAGCGCTTTGAATGTTCTCATATTTGGAATTCATGTTAGAGAATAGTTGGCCAGACCGGAAGGGTAAAATACTCATGGAAAAGTATAAGGGTTATTCCATTTGTGTACAAAGGACTCGGAATATGAACTGCTGACGAGATAGACAGTCTCTGAACTCTCTCGTAAGAGAGGAGGGGAAGAACTGAGGGGAAGGTGGGTCTGAGAATGTATTGGGACTCTGGTGGCGAAGGAGGAACACACTGTGTTCTTGGTGTGGGAGGAACCAGCGTTTTGTTGGTAGCCAGGTCGTTTGATCGCCAGCCAGTGTTCTGTGAGAGGTAACTGCACACAGTCAGAGATGAGTATGTAGAGATGTTGTAGGATTTGATGGGCTATCGACTACTGAAAGGTCATTAAGCCAAGAATCTTTTGAATACGTTACATATACTTTTCTGTTATCATAGCAAGGGCTCTTATCATGTTGACCATGGACATCTGATGCTCCGTCGACCATTTCCTATTGATTCACAATATGAAAATAGATAATTTATATATTATGTTCTAGAAAAAGAAAGAGGAGTCTCTCCTAAGATTGAGAAGAGGAATGCCTCTAGGACTGGGTTCTGCGGCACAGCGAGGGAGGAGGAGGTTGCCTATTCCCACAAGTTATTGATCCCTTCATCAGGTGAATTTCTAAACAAAATCTCCCTTTATCCCGTCAAGGGTTACAACACGCTCCTTGAGCACGTCCAGCGAGATACCGTCGAAGTCCATGTGTCTTATTATATGGATCAAGTACGACAGGGAGTCTCCTACTTACATACCTGCCTCGCTCACCATCCACAACCGCTTCTCCAACACCGAAATCAACCGAGACAGAGGCGACGCTGTGGATACATCACAACAGAATCGCAATATCACAATAGAATCGCAACATCACAACAGAATCGCAACATCACAACAGAATCGCAACATCACAACAGAATCGCAACATCACAACAGAATCGCAATATCACAATAGAATCGCAACATCACAACAGAATCGCAACATCACAACAGAATCGCAACATCACAACAGAATCGCAACATCACAACAGAATCGCTACATCACAACAGAATCGCAACATCACAACAGAATCGCAACATCACAACAGAATCGCAACATCACTACAGAATCGCTACATCACAACAGAATCGCAACATCACAACAGAATCGCAACATCACAACAGAATCGCAACATCACAACAGAATCGCAACATCACAACAGAATCGCAACATCACAACAGAATCGCAACATCACAACAGAATCGCTACATCACAACAGAATCGCAACATCACAACAGAATCGCAACATCACAACAGAATCGCTACATCACAACAGAATCGCAACATCACTACAGAATCGCTACATCACAACAGAATCGCAACATCACAACAGAATCGCAACATCACAACAGAATCGCAAACACATGTAAACAGAACTCTCAGTGAAGGCTTAACGTTTGACGCAATCGAGTCTGGAAAGCCAGTTTATGATGTGCGGGCCCGATTGCGTTCCTTCCTCCCACACACCGCGCGTTTTACTCATCGCCGAATTGTGTTCTCAAACCAACTAGAAACAGCTGAAGGCCTGGGATAATGAGGGACGGGGTGAGGGACAGGGTGAGGGACGGGGTGAGGGATGGAGTGAGGGACGAGAAGCCATCACTGGACAGACACAAAACACAGACGTTATGCCGTTGCGATTCACATTAAGAGCCCTGGAGACTGCTCGCCCATGATCATAAAGAGATTTCGATTAAGGGGCGACATCGCTCGCTCCACATCTACCATAGGACGCTGGTGTCTCGACCGTACTGACGAAGTGAAAAGATGAATCAGAACAAGCTTCACCCAGCCCTTCCACCGGAGGGTGATGGTGAAAGGCTGGAAATGATATATATAGAGAGAGGTCAGAGAGAGATCATCGTGCCCTTCTGCAGGAGGGTGCTGGTGTCATCAGTAGGCGGGTCGTGTAGGACCACCGTCACCCGTCATGTAAGGTGGTCGAACCTGACAGCAGTTACGCACCTCACTGCTGTGGCTGAGCGTCTTTACTTCAGAAAGACACGAGAAGATAATATGAGTTTTGGCGCTCGAACGTAATAGGGTGTGTGTGTGTGTGTGTGTGTGTGTGTGTGTGTGTGTGTGTGTGTGTATAATTGTTTATTTGTGCAGTACGGAGGGAGATTTACACTCGTGTGGCCCCATACTAGAAAGTATTCTGGTATCATACATCGTTTTGTTTCTGTATCCTGTCTACGGTTATCGTCTTTATTCACTTGATTCCAGTCATTATCCACCACTGTTAGGGCATGAAAGTGCTTCCTCACGTTTTCTTTCTTTTTTCAAGTTGGTTAATTTCATGATATGTTCTCAGGTTGCTCTATCCCTATGTCTTCAAGATTAGGCGTGATCAAGTCACGCTTCATCTCTCTCTCTCTTCCAAGGTGGGCAAATTTAAAGCCTCTAGCCTTTCCCTGAGCCCAACTGTCTTTATTTGGATACCATCTTTATTGCCTTCCTCTGGACCTTCTCTATCAGCTCTCTATGCTTTTTTCGATGCGGTGACCAAACTTGAGAAGCATATACTAGGTTTTGGCCTATGTATGATGTGAACAGCTAGATCTATATCATATTATCATGAATCAAACCAAAAGTGACACAGTTGGTTCCCTGAAAACAACAACAGAAGATAAGAATACCATTATCATTATCTATGTTGATATCTGAGAAGTTACTGTGTGTAAGTGGAAAATTTAATCTAGTAAAGTTTTGATGCCTCAACTCTTTTTCTTTTCATAATTTACGAGATTATTGCCATAAGCTCGAAGATTGCAGAGAGCTCTGGCCATTTTGAGAAATGACAGCCATTTCTCTCAGAAAGGAGGTTGGGGGGGGGGGAACTACAATGGTCATACCCCCCCCCCAAAAAAAAAATGTTTCTTTCGACTTGCTCTCAGTCGAGTATATTGCTTGTCTCACCAGATCCATAATGTTTCACATACGTCAAGTGGAGTAATATAATGATACGTAGACTAGATTCAGAGCTGAATTACTCAACCCTTCCATAGGAGGAGTGTGGCGTCTCGTCCCACAATGAAGCATAAAAGAAACCCAAGTTCAAAGCGACATCGCCCAACCCTTCTGCAGGGGGGTGGTGCCGGTGTCTGCCAATACAGCACATTACGGGACCTTTTCACCCAGCCCTTCTGCAGGAGGAGGGTGGCGCTGGTGTCTCTCCCATTACATCACATTACGGGACCTTTTCACCCAGCCCTTCTGCAGGAGGAGGGTGGCGCTGGTGTCTCTCCCATTACATCACATTACGGGGCCATCTCACCCAGCCCTTCTGCAGGAGGAGGGTGGCGCTGGTGTCTCTCCCATTACATCACATTACGGGACCATCTCACCCAGCCCCTCTGCAGGAGGAGGGTGGCGCTGGTGTCTCTCCCATTACAGCACATTACGGGGCCATCTTCGCTGGCGTCACTCGTAACTTTTGGTTGTTAAAACTTTCGTAGGTTACACATCACCTTACTTTACCTTTGTGTCGTAAAGATACGTACAGAGATTGCGCTTTTTAACGTTCACACCACCACCTCCTCCTCCTCCTCCTTCATACCTCGTCTCGCCTCCTCCTCCTCCCTCACACCTCATCTCACATCCTCCCTTATCCTTTAACGGCCTATTGCATCACCCTCAGCAGACCTCACATACCACCCTCAGCAGACCTCACATACCACCCTCAGCAGACCTCACACATCACCCTCAGCAGACCTCACATGCCACCCTCAGTAGGCCTCACATACCACCCTCAGCAGACCTCAAACACCACCCTCAGCAGACCTCACATACCACCCTCAGTAGACCTCAAACACCACCTTCAACAGACCTCACACACCACCCTCAGCAGGCCTCACACACCACCCCTCAGCAGACCTCACACACCACCCTCAGCAGGCCTCACATACCACCCTCAGCAGACCTCAAACACCACCCTCAGCAGACCTCACATACCACCCTCAGCAGACCTCACACACCACCTTCAACAGACCTCACACACCACCCTCAGCAGACCTCATATACCACCTTCATCACCAATAGATAGTTGGTTCAGAATTGACGTTTCCAGAGATAAGGAAAGATAGCAGACGACACTGTATGGAGATGACAAGTTTGGCAGAACTTCTGCTGTTATCAGCATTGACACTACTGCCTTCTAGTGGATGACTTCTACCCAACTGTCAACAGATTTCAATTGAAGGGCAAAGATAAGGATAGATAGTTAGATAGATAGATAGATTAGGATTTCGTCTCTTAATCTAGACTCTGCACTCACCTCATATCTTCCCTCTGAAACAACTTCCATCTTATTCATTCACGAAGTCATTCAAGCGCGGGTCATAGGAGCCACTGGTGATGGTCCGAGCTCTGTGAGCTGTGATCACCCGTGGTCTTCTATGTGGTGTCCAGTCAGAACAAAAGAGGACCTGATTTACGGTGACAAAAGCGATCTAATGCTTTTCTTAAAGCGTCAGCGAATCTCACATGGCTTTTGTTGAGGCTAAGCAATTGATTCGAGATAAATATTGTTCGTGATTTCGTGAGTGGTATTGTTTGCCAATGGAGCAGTACTTAGTATTCATAGATAGGTGGATATATACATACATAGATACATGCATAAACACATATATGAATACGGATATTCATAATGATCTTATATATGATTATCTTACGATTTGTAGTCTTGAATCAGATGTTATGTGTTCCCCCAAAGGTCAAAAAATACTCTGGCGTTTGTGTTTATTTGCCCTGAAAAGTGTCTACCTAATCTAAATTTCGCCTCTTAACCGAAGAACTGCTGCCATTCGACTGCCCTTGCCAATAACTGTTTCCTACTGTTGTCTTCAACAACTCTGACCGACGGCGAAGACCCAAAGAAAAGATGTCTACCTTGAACCATTTGTCGTAACAATCCCGTCTGTGATATAAGGGAACAGAGAGAAGGATCGTACTTGACAATTCCTCAGTAATGTGATCCTCACCCTATGGGACAGGATCAAATATAGGGTCCTACCCTTCAAGGACACTCGTATGGGATCCAAGCCCCCTCCTCCTCCTCCTGTTCTGTATACTGATGGTGTATGGCTATCACGTACCAACCAGCCGTGTTGAAGATGGTGGTATTCTGTGGCTTCTGGTTATACCTGTTTGTGGACACTTCGGATTGTGGCTTTGTACATAATGCGAGTGTCTGTCTCTGCTCAGCTGCCGGTGGAGGAACTAACCACTGGGTTGAACTGCCACTGCTCTAGTACACTGAACTGATGATGCTCTAAGCCTGTCCACTGTTCCGTGTCTCACCGTCCATTGTGATGGGATAGGATGTTGACCCAGCTTTTCTTCCTACTGGCATAGCTACAGACACTCCTTTCCCACTTACAGCCACAGACACTCCTCTCCCACCTACAGCCACAGACACTCCTTCCTGTTGACACTCCCCTCACACTCACACCCACAGACAGTCACTCATGCTGACCTCTCCCTTATAGACACAGCCACAGTCACTCATCCTTGCCTGGCATCCTCTCCCTCACAACCACGATCACTCCTCCCTACTGACCATCCTTCACAACCACAACCACACCTCCCTACTGACCATCCTTCACAACCACAACCACACCTCCCTACTGACCATCCTTCACAACCACAACCACACCTCCCTACTGACCATCCTTCACAACCACAACCACACCTCCCTACTGACCATCCTTCACAACCACAACCACACCTCCCAACTGACCATCCTTCACAACCACAGCCACTCCTCCTTGCTGACCACCCTTCACAACCACAATCACTCCTCCCTACTGACCACCCTTCACAACCACAGCCACTCCTCCCTGCTGACCATCCTTCACAACCACAGCCACTCCTCCCTGCTGACCATCCTTCACAACCACAGCCACTCCTCCCTGCTGATCATCCTTCACAACCACAGCCACACCTCCCTACAGACCACCCTTCACAACCACAGCCACTCCTCCCTACTGAACATCCTTCACAACTGCTGACACAACCACTCCCTCACACTCTCCCGCTGCCTCACTCTTGGTCTCACTCTTCTCCTCTCCCGAATTACATGAACTCCCCTCATTATCCAGGCTTCACTCATTCCTGCCGTACACCCAGAACATCTCGGCAAATCCAAATATTTTCGTTTTCTTTCATCCTCTAACACCATACGTCATTCCGACACTCTCATTTCTCATTCTACTCACTCAACTTCACTCTCTCCACATCCCAGAAGTCTGCCTTAACGTGGAGAAAGACAAGGGATGAATGTATTTCTTAAAACCATTATACAAACTTACAATTTGGGTCTTTACCATCTATGATTTATAGTTTGCAGGCAATCGTATACCAGGGATAACTTTTTACATTTCGTATCGTCAAAATGACTCCTAAATTCTTTCGCTGGGCAGCAAGCAAGTAAATGTAGTTACTTGTTTGGAAAATATTGGAAAATATCTTTTTCTCTCTCGAGTAAATTTCCCTTTTTAACTCTATTACAGAATTTTTTGTTCGCCATGTGTGTGTGGGAATTTCTTCCCAGATGCTTCGTTCACATACGGATTTTCTCTCCCCGTAATAATATTCTGATTCTATTAATTTTTTTCTTAAACTTGCTTATATATTCTGGTTCCTGAAGACCGTCAGGGAGGCTCCGAGGATCCATCTCTCTCGTGCTCTCGTAGATTCATTTCCCACAGACGTTTTTCCTTTTCCCATTGTATGTGGCCTCATTTCCTTCCCCTCATGATTCTCACAGCGTACGGGAAGTTCTTGAGAATTCAATCGTGGGGGATATCCTTTCCCTCCATGAACATCCTCTGCTGGAAAGTCTATTGGCACAGATCCATCAAGACGGGACAGAAGTCTACTAAGCTAAAACACACGTACGCTTGTCTCTATAGAGTGTTAAGCTCGGAGACTGAAACTTGTGTGCTAAATGAAACTTGCGTGCGAAGATTTGTGCAAGATTAACATGCCCACTGAGGAAGTGGGTGATGAAGTGATTTGATTCATCACATCTCCACTCGATCGACCACTAGAATGATGAACTGGGCTTCATAACACCCTCCTCCACTGGTTCGCCCATAGTTCACCACATAAGACAGAAGTTGCCTTCGATGGTCCCCCCAAAAAAAAGAAAATGATTAACCATTTAAGTTTGTGATGTATCACTCCTCAAGGTACTTATCAGGTAAGGTTGGAGGGTGACAATTGGTTCTAAACAGGTCGAAGAACTTGAGACCTGAACTTGGAATGACGACTCGAAGAAAACTGGCATCATCAGCTTCATGTGTTATGTGATGCCAGGTTTTTCGCTGGTCATCTCAAGACAATCCATCAAGGTCCACCTCGTCAGTGGCTAAGCTGGAATAGCACGTAGGTAAAGCAACGCCCTCTCCCATACTCAGCACCTCACTGTAATCATCGCTGGCGTATGGTTTTGGCCAGGTAATGAAGTCGCCATTGAAATGGCTGAGAATTGGGGATGAGAGGAGCCTATAAACGCCCCAGGTCAAGACCAGGATGGAAGATGTTATTGCGATTCTTTTAACAAATTTGCGATTTCTTCACGTGCCAATTAAATCTAATTCGGGCGACCAAATATCTTAAGGTGTGAATTGGAAATCCGTTCTCAAGTATAGACTTTATGAGACCTGAGACCACAGGGAGGAACAGCCCATCACAAGAAACAAATTGTGAACATCAATGTCACCACAACGGAAGCCTGAATTCCCTCTGGACAATCGAATACCTTTAAGATTACATCGGCATCCTGTACCATCAACCACCCTCAGACATGGACGGATCCTGCATCATCAACCACCCTCAGACATGGACGGATCCTGTACCATCAACCATCCTCAGACATGGACGGATCCTGCATCATCAACCATCCTCAGACATGGACGGATCCTGTACCATCAACCACCCTCAGACATGGACGGATCCTGCATCATCAACCACCCTCAGACATGGACGGATCCTGCACCATCAACCACCCTCAGACATGGACGGATCCTGTACCATCAACCACCCTCAGACATGGACGGATCCTGCATCATCAACCACCCTCAGACATGGACGGATCCTGCACCATCAACCACCCTCAGACATGGACGGATCCTGCACCATCAACCACCCTCAGACATGGACGGATCCTGCACCATCAACCACCCTCAGACATGGACGGATCCTGCACCATCAATCACCCTCAGACATGGACGGATCCTGTACCATCAACCACCCTCAGACATGGACGGATCCTGCACCATCAACCACCCTCAGACATGGACGGATCCTGTACCATCAACCACCCTCAGACATGGACGGATCCTGTACCATCAATCACCCTCAGACATGGACGGATCCTGCACCATCAACCACCCTCAGACATGGACGGATCCTGTACCATCAACCACCCTCAGACATGGACGGATCCTGTACCATCACCACCTTCAGAAAGATCCTAGGTGGAGCGTCAGAGTGGCCCGAGCTTTGGTTTGGAGAAGACCTCGAGTGTTAGCGAGGACCAGCTCAAGATACCACTGTTTTTCCTGGGCAAACATTTGGTGGAAGCATCAAACAAAGATGGAAGTCCTACGAAGGAATAACTTGTGACTGACTTCGATAGACGTACTTATAAAAGTGAAACAAAAGTAATAATATCATAACAGCCTATACCTCGTATCTATTCTTTTTTTTATCTTAAGTAAGGCTTAACAAAGCCAAGTATGCTACAAACGCTATGGGATTACTCGTTGTCTTCAAATAGGTACCACTGAAGGAAAGCTTTGATAAGTGGAGAGATGGATAGGCCTGTGAGTGTAGGACTCGAGTGGAGGGTTCCACTTAAGTTACCACACACACACACACACACACACACACTTCCTACTTTCATTGTCCGTATTTAGAGAAGACACTTTCCCCATCACAGTGTACGAACCACTGAGTTGTGTGACAACAATACAAGGGGCCCAAGTCTGCCCTGCGCCACAGTAAGGGGTCCGAGTTGGACGGGTCTTCATCCCAATTCTCTCTTTTTTTATGATGCAGGATGGACCGAGGGAGGGGGTGGCGGAGGGGAAGCCATCATTATCATTATGGCAACCTGTGGTCCATTTTCCTTAGTTCCTTTGTTTTTTTTTCCTCTTGCTTAAGTAATTTATAATAAGGGAGAAAACGATAATCTATACCAAGAGCTATCGTATCCATTCCTCTCTCGCGAGAAATATTCATCAATAACTGTCCCCCTGAATGGCTATGGGGCCAAGATTTATGTAAGGACGCGGCCTGAGAGCCCAGGGTGGAGAGGGGGCTCTGTAAACTGCCAAGATCAATCGTTTTGTTTGTGATCTCTGAACCTCTTGGGTGAGGACGTCCCATGGTTATGTATGGTCCAGAAGGCTAGGCACCGTGCGTGCTACTTGCTCCTGTTCCAGGGCTGGAAGGATGTTGGAGGGGAAGGGATGTGGATGGCAGGGGGGAGGAAAGGGTACTTCCTCCAAAAATTGTTTAAGTCTCCCTTTAATTGTGGTAAATCATTCCGTTTTTTTTTTCTTTATCTCGTTTTTTGTTTCAGATGAAAGATTACCAATGTTCTCTTTACGAATTGTAAATATTATTGTGTTTCGTAGAGCAGAACGAACCATTATGAGCCGCTACGTTTGTAAATGTTATGGTGGATTATGGAGAACTAGCAATTCCACCCGTAAATTACTCTCTTCTATTGTAAATGACGAATGATTTTACATGTAAATGCCTCCAGCCTTTTTTTCTCTAAAGGTGGACCAAATCTTTCACTCGTAGATGCTTCGTTGTTTTTTTGATGTAAATGATAAAAGAACCATTTTACGTGTAAAGAAACGTATCGGGGTGCTTGAAAATCTCTCTCTCTCTCTCTCTCTCTCTCTCTCTCTCTCTCTCTCTCTCTCTCTCTCTCTCTCTCTCTCTCTCTCTCTCTCTCTCTCTCTCTCTCTCAAGGAGAACACAAGCCATTCCATTTGTACGTTTCAGAGTTATTTTCTCCAGAGTGGAATGGAATTCTTTACTTGTTAATGCCTTAACTTTTTCCTTCTTCCTGTGTAAATGGTGATAAACTGCATTCATAAATGACGGAAGTTTACCTCAATACAACGTATTATTCTGAGTGTAAATGCCATAAGTCTCTATCGAAGGGAACGGCAAGAATGATCATAGTTATAAGCACCTAGAGTTAATAGGATCTGGAAAGCATGAGTATCCATTCATTTACAGCTGTAAACAATGTAGGTCTGGATAGAATGAGGATCCTTCCATTCATAACTATACATAATGATAGTCTGGAAAGAACAAAGGACCCTTCCATCTCAGACTATATATGATATAGGTCTGGAAAGGAGAAGGACCCTTCCATCTCATACTATATATGATATAGGTCTGGAAAGGAGAAGGACCCTTCCATCTCAGACTATATATGATATAGCTCTGGAAAGGACAAGGACCCTTCCATCTCAGATTATATATGATATATGTCTGGAAAGGATAAGGACCTTCCATTTCATACTATATATGATATAGGTGTGGAAAGGACAAGGACCCTTCCATCTCAGATTATATATGATATAGGTCTGGAAAGGATAAGGACCTTTCATTTCATACTATATATGATATAGGTCTGGAAAGGACAAGGACCCTTCCATCTCAGATTATATATGATATATGTCTGGAAAGGACAAGGACCTTCCATTTCTACTATATATAATATAGTTCTGGAAAAGACAAGGACCCTTCCATCTCAGTCTCTATATAATATTGGTCTGGAAAGGAGAAGGAGCCTTCCATCTCAGACTATACAATATAGGCCTGGAAAAGAGAAGGACCCTTTCTTTTTACAACGATATGTTTCGTAGGTCTGGAAACGGGACACATGCCATCATCACTGTCACAAGCCTGGAGAGGAACGAGGGACTTTATTTGTCGGTGTTGTGGTGGTCTGAGAATGAAGCAAAGACCATCTTGTGGTGCGCTCTCGTGGCTCTTCACACCACAGCTACTGTCTTCCTCCTCTCTCATCTATTATCTTTTCTCCCGTGGTTCACACGCGTAGTCCTAAAGATAAGACATTATTTTTTTTTCTTTTTTTTAGTTCCATCATTTTCCTTTGTCAATATGATTCAGTCGGCGCATTGCAGGTCATTTCAGACCTTATTCAGAGGTCTTGTATGTGTGTTACAGTTCGACTACCGATTTCAGTTCCAGCAAATACAGTCGCTCAATCAAAATGACGTGAAATATGGAGGTGTACAGGGGACTGTATAATGAAATGATCAGATTAATTCGTATAATTCTAAGCTGCGATCCTTAAGAATCATTCTCTCATGCACTTCTATGAAGTAACTCAGGCATCTACCAGTCCAGATATTGAGCTGCTTCCACCTCTACAAGTGCAATATGCTGAGTCTCTTGGCGGTACTCCTGAGTCCATCACTCGATCTTCATAGGGTTCGCTAGGTTCTCGAGATGGTGATGATTTAGCAACTAATGCTCCCACAGAACTGAGCGCTAAGCCCGGCCGTCGTCGCCACTGCCACAGGGTGCAAGAGCCTCCAGCATCGGTGGCTGATCGTCAACAGCCACAGGCGCGTGTTCCTTGGCCTCCAGATTATCATATCGCAGGAAAAGTCAACGCCAGGTAGAACAATAGCCAGCCATACCTGGCGAAGCTTTTTCCCAGAATTCTCGATTGCTGGCTCGTCAGGTGATCTCTCTCTCTCACTCTCTCTCTCTTTCTCTCTCTCTCTCTGCTATTTCTTTTCCCTTCCCTCTCTATCACCTCGTTCATGTACATCGACCTTCCCTCGCTCATCTCAAGTCCAGGTTTGTCTTATATTCGAGCGTTACCAAGACGTCACGAAACGTCACAATAACATCGACATCTGGTGCATCACTGTGGTTATCTCTGCAGTATAACGTTATCGTATATGACATATAAAGGTGAGATTTTAGACGACCCGAGTCTTGAAATGCAGGAGTGGATGAAGGTAAGCAAGTATGAGTATGTACATGTGTATATATGTATATGTCTGTGCAGGTATATATATATATATATATATATATATATATATATATATATATATATATATATATATATATATATATATATATATATATATATATATATATATATATATATATATATATATATATATATATATATATATATATATATATATATATATATATATATATAATGCACCGAAACCACAGCTCCCTTTCCACATCCAGGCCCCACAAAAATTTCCATGGTTTACCCCAGACGCTTCACATGCCCTGGGTCAATCCATTGACAGCACGTCGACCCCGTTATACCACATTGTTCCAATTCACTGTATTCCTTGCACGCCTTTCACCCTCCTGCATGCTCAGGCCCCGATCACTCAAATCTTTTTCACTTCATCTTTCCACCAGTTTGGTCTCCCACTTCTCCTCGTTTCCTCCACCTCTGACACATATATCCTCTTTGTCAATCTTTCCTCATTCATTCTCTCCATGTGACCAAACCATTTCAAAACATCCTCCTCTGCTCTCTCAACCACACTCTTTTTATTACCACACATCTCTCTTACCCTTTCATTACTTACTCGATCAAACCACCTCACACCACATATTTTCCTCAAACATCTCATTTCTAGCACATCCACCCTCCTCCGCACAACTCTATCTATAGCCCACGCCTCGCAACCATATAACATTTTTGTTACCACTATTCCTTCAAACATACCCATTTTTACTTTCCAAGATAACGTTCTCGACTTCCACACATTTTTCAACGCTTCCAGAACTTTCGCCCCCTCCCCCACCATATGATTCACTTCCGCTTCCATGGTTCCATCCACTGCCAGATCCACTCCCAGATATCTAAAACACTTCATTTTCTCCAGTTTTTCTCCATTCAAACTTACCTCCTAATTAGCTTGTCCCTCAACCCTACTGTACCTAATAATCTTACTCTTATTCACATTTGCTCTCAGCTTTCTTCTTTCACACACTTTACCAAACTCAGTCACCAGCTTCTGCAGTTTCTCATCCGAATCAGCCTCTAGCGCAGTATCATCAGCGAACTACAACTGACTCACTTCCCAAGCTCTCTCTTCCACAATAGACTGCATACTTGCCCCTCTTTCCAAAACTCTTGCATTCACCTCCCTAACAACCCCATCCATAAACAAATTAAACAACCATGGAGACATCACGCACCCCTGCCGCAAACTAACATTCACTGAGAACCAATCACTTTCCTCTCTTCCTACACTTACACATGCCTTACATCCTCGATAAAAGCTTTCCACTGCTTCTAACAACTTGCCTCCTACACCATATATTCTTGATACCTTCCACAGAGCATCTCTATCAACTCTATCATATGCCTTCTTCAGATCCATAAATGCTACATACAAATCCATTTGCTTTTCTAAGTATTTCTCACATACATTCTTCAAAGCAAACACCTGATCCACACATCCTCTACAACTTCTGAAACCACACTGCTCTTCCCCAATCTGATGCTCTGCACATGCCTTCACCCTCTCAATCAATACCCTCCCATATGATTTCCCAGGAATACTCAACAAACTTATACCTCTATGAATTTGCACACTAACTCTTATCTCCTTTGCCTTTGTACAATGGCACAATGCAAGCATTCCGCCAGTCCTCAGGCACCTCACCATGAGTCATACATACATTAAATAACCTTACCAACCAGTCAACAATACAGTCACCCCATTTTTTGATAAATTCCACTGCAATACCATCGAAACCCGCTGCCTTGCCGGCTTTCATCTTCCGCAAAGCGTTTACTACCTCTTCCCTGTTTACCAAATCATTCTCCCTAACCCTCTCACTTTGCACACCCTCTCGACCAAAACACCCTATATCTGTCACTCTATTATCAAACACATGTAACAAACCTTCAAAATACTCACTCCATCTCCTTCTCACATCACCACTACTTGTTATCACCTTCCCATTAGCCCCCTTCACTGATGTTCCCATTTGTTCCCTTGTCTTACGCACTTTACCTCCTTCCAAAACATCTTTTTATTCTCCCTAAAATGTAATGATACTCTCTCACCCCAACTCTCATTTGCCCTCTTTTTCGCCTCTTGCACCTTTCTCTCGACCTCAAGCCTCTTTCTTTTATACATCTCCCAGTCATTAGCATTATTTCGCTGCAAAAATCGTCCAAATGCTTCTCTCTTCTCTTTTACTAATAATCGTACTTCTTCATCCCACCACTCACTTCCCTTTCTAATCTGCCCACGTCCCACGCTTCTCATGCCACAAGCATCTTTTGCACAAGCCATCACCGCTTCCGTCAATACATCCCATTCCTCCCCCACTCCCCTTACGTCCTTTGTTCTCAGCTTTTTCCATTCTGTACTCAGTCCTCCTAGTACTTCCTCACACAAGTCTCCTTCCCAAGCTTACTTACTCTCACCACTCTCTTCACCCCAACATTCTTCTTTTCTGAAAACCTCTACATATCTTTACCTTCGCCTCCACAAGATAATGATCAGACATCCCTCCAGTTACATCTCTCAGCACATTATCATCCAAAAGTCTCTCTTCGCGTGCCTATCAATTAACACGTAATCCAATAACGCTCTCTGGCCGTCTCTCCTACTTACATATGTATATTTATGTATGTCTCTCTTTTTAAACCAGGTATTCCCAATCACCAGTTTGTTGAGTATTCCTGGTAAATTATATGGGAGGGTATTGATTGAGAGGGTGAAGGCATGTACAGAGCATCAGATTGGGGAAGAGCAGTGTGGTTTCAGAAGTGGTAGAGGATGTGTGGATCAGGTGTTTGCTTTGAAGAATGTATGTGAGAAATACTTAGAAAAGCAAATGGATTTGTATGTAGCATTTATGGATCTGGAGAAGGCATATGATAGAGTTGATAGAGATGCCCTGTGGAAGGTATTAAGAATATATGGTGTGGGAGGAAAGTTGTTAGAAGCAGTGAAAAGTTTTTATCGAGGATGTAAGGCATGTGTACGTGTAGGAAGAGAGGAAAGTGATTGGTTCTCAGTGAATGTAGGTTTGCGGCAGGGGTGTGTGATGTCTCCATGGTTGTTTAATTTGTTTATGGATGGGGTTGTTAGGGAGGTAAATGCAAGAGTCCTGGAAAGAGGGGCAAGTATGAAGTCTGTTGGGGATGAGAGAGCTTGGGAAGTGAGTCAGTTGTTGTTCGCTGATGATACAGCGCTGGTGGCTGATTCATGTGAGAAACTGCAGAAGCTGGTGACTGAGTTTGGTAAAGTGTGTGGAAGAAGACAGTTAAGAGTAAATGTGAATAAGAGCAAGGTTATTAGGTACAGTAGGGTTGAGGGTCAAGTCAATTGGGAGGTGAGTTTGAATGGAGAAAAACTGGAGGAAGTGAAGTGTTTTAGATATCTGGGAGTGGATCTGTCAGCGGATGGAACCATGGAAGCGGAAGTGGATCATAGGGTGGGGGAGGGGGCGAAAATTCTGGGGGCCTTGAAGAATGTGTGGAAGTCGAGAACATTATCTCGGAAAGCAAAAATGGGTATGTTTGAAGGAATAGTGGTTCCAGCAATGTTGTATGGTTGCGAGGCGTGGGCTATGGATAGAGTTGTGCGCAGGAGGATGGATGTGCTGGAAATGAGATGTTTGAGGACAATGTGTGGTGTGAGGTGGTTTGATCGAGTGAGTAACGTAAGGGTAAGAGAGATGTGTGGAAATAAAAAGAGCGTGGTTGAGAGAGCAGAAGAGGGTGTTTTGAAGTGGTTTGGGCACATGGAGAGGATGAGTGAGGAAAGATTGACCAAGAGGATATATGTGTCGGAGGTGGAGGGAGCAAGGAGAAGAGGGAGACCAAATTGGAGGTGGAAAGATGGATTGAAAAAGATTTTGTGTGATCGGGGCCTGAACATGCAGGAGGGTGAAAGGAGGGCTAGGAATAGAGTAAATTGGAGCGATGTGGTATACCGGGGTTGACGTGCTGTCAGTGGATTGAATCAAGGCATGTGAAGCGTCTGGGGTAAACCATGGAAAGCTGTGTAGGTATGTATATTTGCGTGTGTGGACGTATGTATATACATGTGTATGGGGGGGTTGGGCCATTTCTTTCGTCTGTTTCCTTGTGCTACCTCGCAAACGCGGGAGACAGCGACAAAGTATAAAAAAAAAAAAAAAAAAATATATATATATATATATATATATATATATATATATATATATATATTCATATACACGTATGTGTGTGTGTGTGTGTGTGTGTGTGTGTGTGTGTGTGTGTGTGTGTGTGTGTGTATGAGTGGATGGGCCATTCTTCGACTGTTTCCTGGCGGTACCTCCCTGAGACGGGAAACGGCGATCAAAGAGTAATCAAAAATAATAAACACAACAACTATGAAACTTATGTATATGAACGAACCACCATTCGACACAGCATAGTGTGAAATGACACCTCAGTTCCTACGTTGCACTGACTGAGTCCACTATATACGTGGATGAATTCCATACAGATCTTATTCTCTTTCGTTCCCTTCTTACTACTACAACGCAAGACGCTTTGACAATGACAGTGACAATAACACTGGTTATAGAAAAATGAAGATAAAGTGTCTTAGTGTCGTGGAGAATTTAGAGAATGTAGTGAAGTTTTCCTCTTCACAACAACAAACCCATGCTACGTCCAACGTCCTCCCACAACCCTCTCAGAAAAAAAAAGAGAAAAAAAATCATGGAAAGGAAATTCATTCTTTTTTTTTATGTGCTCCTTCAAAGAATGGATGTAAGAAAGATGACGTGAGAGAGAGAGAGAGAGAGAGAGAGAGAGAGAGAGAGAGAGAGAGAGGGGTGAGGGGGATGACTCTCTCTCAGACGAGAGTTAATGAATAGCTTTGTTTACCATACGAGTCGAAAAAGAAGAAGGGGGAAAAAAAAAAAAACGTGGAGGATGTGTATATGTATGGAGGAGGGGGGTCTTCACCAAACGTAAGGTGGTAATCTTTTCTACATCAGGGTCATAAAAGGATTGTTTATTGCATGTTTAGCAATGGTTATTGTCTTTCTCTGTGGTACTGGGAATCTTTAGTGTCTCTTGTTTAGTATTGTATATATATATAGAACATGCAAAGCTCCATCAGCCAGGATCGAACCTGGGACCCCTTGTGCAAGAGGCAAGCATGCTAACCGCTAGGCTAAGGGACTGTATAATAGGAAACAACTATTCGAAATACTAAGTACTCGAATACCCTTCGTCTCACTATGGTGAGCAACGGGGTCTATCGGTTGTTTCCGAACAGAACACATAGCCAGCTGAGAGCGTTTTACCGAACCTGACTGTACAACGCGGAGTTATATGAATACGAATAAAGTGTATATGAACGCGCACCTTCATAGTTGTTTCCTATTATACAGTCCCTTAACCTAGCGGTTACATGCCTGCCTCTTGCACAAGGGGTCCCAGGTTCGATCCTGGCTGATGGAGCTTTGTATGTTCTATGAAGGTGTGCGTTCATATACACTTTATTCGTATATATATATATATATATATGTATATATATATATATATATATATGTATATATATATATTTTTTTTTCTTTCAAACTATTCGCCATTTCCCGCATCAGCAAGGTAGCGTTAAGAACAGGGGACTGGGCCTCTGAGGGGAAAACCTCACCTGGCCCCCTTCTCTGTTCCTTTTTTTGGAAAATTAAAAAAAAAAAAAACAAGAGGGGAGGATTTCCAGCCCCCCGCTCCCTCCCCTTTTAGTCGCCTTTTACGACACGCAGGGAATACGTGGGAAGTATTCTTTCTCCCCTATCCCCAGGGATAATATATATATATATATATATATATATATATATATATATATATATATATATATATATATATATATATATATATATATATATATATATATATATATATATATATATCAGCGAACAACTGACTCACTTCCCAAGCTCTCTCATCCCCAACAGACTTCATACTTGCCCCTCTTTCCAGGACTCTTGCATTTACCTCCCTTACAACCCCATCCATAAACAAATTAAACAACCATGGAGACATCACACATCCCTGCCGCAAACCTACATTCACTGAGAACCAATCACTTTCCTCTCTTCCTACACGTACACATGCCTTACATCCTCGATAAAAACTTTTCACTGCTTCTAACAACTTTCCTCCCACACCATATATTCTTAATACCTTCCACAGAGCATCTCTATCAACTCTATCATATGCCTTCTCCAGATCCATAAATGCTACATACAAATCCATTTGCTTTTCTAAGTATTTCTCACATACATTCTTCAAAGCAAACACCTGATCCACACATCCTCTACCACTTCTGAAACCGCACTGCTCTTCCCCAATCTGATGCTCTGTACATGCCTTCACCCTCTCAATCAATACCCTCCCATATAATTTACCAGGAATACTCAAATGAGATGTTTGAGGACAATGTGTGGTGTGAGGTGGTTTGATCGAGTAAGTAACATAAGGGTAAGAGAGATGTGTGGAAATAAAAAGAGCGTGGTTGAGAGAGCAGAAGAGGGTGTTTTGAAATGGTTTGGGCACATGGAGAGAATGAGTGAGGAGAGATTGACCAAGAGGATATATGTGTCGGAGGTGGAGGGAACGAGGAGAAGAGGGAGACCAAATTGGAGGTGGAAAGATGGAGTGAAAAAGATTTTGTGTGATCGGGGCCTGAACATGCAGGAGGGTGAAAGGAGGGCAAGAAATAGAGTGAATTGGAGTCATGTGGTATACAGGGGTTGACGTGATGTCAGTGGATTGAAGCAAGGCATGTGAAGCGTCTGGGGTAAACCATGGAAAGCTGTGTAGGTATGTATATTTGCGTGTGTGGACGAGTGTATGTACATGTGTATGGGGGGGGGGGCCATTTCTTTCGTCTGTTTCCTTGCGCTACCTCGCAAACGCGGGAGACAGCGACAAAGTATAAAAAAAAAAAAAAAAAAAAAAATATATATATATATATATATATATACGCCCATACACGCACATACACATACACAGACATATACATATATATACACATGTACATATTCACACTGGCTTGTCTTCATCCATTCCTGGAGCTACCCTGCTCCACAGGAAACGACATCGCTGATTACTTGGACACGCGTTTGTGTGGTATAAATGCTAGTTTCAACACACGAAGACAAACTTTTCTAGGAACAGTTTTCATCAGTACCATAAGCAGTGGAAAGAGAGAGAGAGAGAGAGAGAGAGAGAGAGAGAGAGAGAGAGAGAGAGAGAGAGAGAGAGAGAGAGAGAGAGAGAGAGAGAGAGAGAGAGAAATGCGATCTGGAGACTGTAATCGGGTTAATGTATTCATGCTGGGTCGTAGGCCTGATGATGGAAGTGAATGTCTCGAGACCTCGTCAAAGGAAGTGTTGCTCTCCACTGCTATTTACCTCTCATTATGGAGAAGATTTGACCCCTCTCCCTCCCTCTCATACCTGCCATAGCCTCTCTCTCTCTCTCTCTCTCTCTCTCTCTCTCTCTCTCTCTCTCTCTCTCTCTCTCTCTCTCTCTCTCTCTCTCTCTCTCTCTCTCTCTCTCTCTCTCTCGACTGAACACTTGAAGCTTCATCTCAGAGCACCAGTCGTGGTACAGGCAGATGCTGCTGGGTTAACAAGTTCTCCTCCACAGAGTGTCTTTTAGACCCTCCGCTGCCGAGATCGCCACCTGGGTAAGAGGACCTCTGGTCTGTAGATGAGGTTTGAAGGCGCGCGCGCATAAAAAAAAAATCGGAGAAAAAAAAAATTTAATGGGTCTTAAAAAGAAAATAATTTTCGAGAGGAAAATGAAATGTATTCGCTGCCAGTGATGAGTTCCTTGTACCCGAACCTTATATATCTTTTTTCTTTTATCCCGAACACGAAGAATGACGCTCTAGTAACAGCGTCATTTTCCCAGCATAGAATAACTCTTGTAATAATCGTTAAAAAACTACGTCTCTTCTTCGGCCAGGTGCACTTACCAGAGGCTCTCAATGCAGAGGAAAGAAAACGAAATTACCCTGTGTCTCTCTCCCTCTGCTAAGTCATTAAACTGGCATAAAGCTTGTCTTGATTAACTCTATTTCTGGTCACTCTCCCATCAGCTCAAAAAAACCCATCTATTTCTTCATCCACATAGAGTCGTTAGCGCTGTATTATCCATCTACTGGATGAATTAGAAAATGGAAGACACTGAACTATAATAGCACCCAGGAGGTTCCCTCTTTTCCCTTAGTTTTTTGTGGAAATTAATCACATGAGGATTGACCGTTAGCATACCTTCTTCCACGACATGCTGGTCAATATTCCAAGTGGTCTGTCGAGTGTATATACCTCAGAATCATGAACCTTGAATAGGTTCAGGTGCCTTTTAGTAGCCTCCTGATCTGTATTTCCCAGCAAAGTCCAATGCTTTCCAGCACCTCCACCTTCCCTCTCATTGCTGCTCACTTCAGCTCTCATGGTTCCGTTCGCTGTCACGTCCACTCCCAGGTATCCAGAAACCACTCACTTACTGTAGGTTCCGTCCAATTAAACTCACTTCCCATGCGTTCATTTGTATTAAACAAATATACATGTAGCACCTGTGGCGTAGCTTGTATATGAGAAAAATTCTACGTAATCTTTTTTCCTTATGCCTTCATGAGCATATGGGAGATGACACTGAATACACTCATAAACTCCCCATTAGAGAGCATTCAGATAAATCTTTATAAACGCTAACAGATTCGTGCTTCGGGCCTTTGCCTGCTTGCTCCTGTGGAAGGCTTGCAATGAGCAGACATCTAGACACAAACTCTTGATATGTTGAGTAGGCGAACGGTGGAGTTGCATTGTTCAGTGGTATAATCACTCAACCCCTTTCCCCCCATCCCATTTTTTTTTCATACGTTACATATTGCCAGTCTAATCTTCCTGCTTAACTTTAACATATTTTCTCCGAAAATATATCAGTCCAGCAGCCAGCAATCCTGCAAGTATAATGAACGTGTTAACGACAACTGCGAAGAGGGGTTAGTCATCCTGCTCCTGGCAATTTCCTCGACGTGTCTACAGACGAAAGACAGAACCATCTCTTTTTTTTACAGCATACAAATGGGACCAGAGAGAACATCATACACTTCACAAAAGAGCTAGAACTAAGACCACTATCATCATCTGCATTAACTCTATCTGGCAATGCCAGACCATCACCAACACTGAACCTCATCCAGTGAACATTTATTTCTCTGTCAGGACTTCCTCCCTGGACGGTATATGTGTCACTGTACAGATCCCGCCGTTCCCTCCCTAGACAGCTCCGTCCCGGCCCTATTGTTCCACGCTCACAACCACACCGGTGTGCGAGAACAAGAGAAAAACACCTTCCTCATACAGACTGTTATTTTCTCGCTTTCCTGCCTCTCCGATATTCGGCAAAATCTTCACTCTCTCTTTTCTCCCCCCACTCCTCACACTTCTGGGTTTTTTCCCACTGTCTTTTAACATTTTTGTTTCATATCTTTTTTTTCTTTCCTCCGGTACGATGCTTCTTGTGGAAGTCCCGACTTCCAAACACAGGACATGAAAAATCTCTTAAAATATTATTCCCAGTGGTGGACGTGGTATTACATCTGTGCATACCATTAGTGCAGACAGTCATTGACTTGGTTTGTAAGAAAAGCCTTGGGTACGTTCAGTTTCCGAGGGCAGAGTGGAGACTTTTCTCACATTCAGATATCCCAGTTACATAGCCTCCAGTGGCGAGTGTGGAGACTTCCTTCACACTGAATCAATTTACTCACAAGTCCTCCAGGGGGAGCAAGTAGACTTCCCTCACACTTTGGCACACAAAATTTTATCGCCAGCACGGGTAGTGTGGCAACCCGCCCTCACACTCAAATGCGCCACTGTCATAACCTCCAGAGACAGTGAGGAGACCCACTCATAATCATATACGCCACTACCATAGCCTCCAGGGGTAGTGAGGAAACTCCCCTCATATTCATATCCTCCACTACCATAGCCTCCAGGGGTAGTGAGGAAACTCCCCTCATATTCATATCCTCCACTACCATACCCTCCAAGGGTAGTGACTTCCCTCATATTCAGATAATCCACGTTCACATCTAACCACAGGTAGCGCATTGGACCCTCTTTATACCCCGATCTCCTTCCTCCTTCAGACCTTCCGCATCACACCACTTATT